>NW_014577066.1:383012-385015 GCF_000485595.1 Priapulus caudatus | reverse complement strand
GCATGACTACCTTGCCCCATACCCTGTGTAGCATGACTACCTTGCCTCATACCCTGTGTGGCTGACTACCTTTGCCCCATACCCTGTGTGGCATGACTACCTCGCTCCATACCCTTGTGGGCAAGACTACCTCGCCCCGTACCCTGTGTAGCAAAAACTACCTTGTCCCATACCCTGTGTGGGCATGACTACCTTTGCCCCCGTCTCCCCCAATCCACCCCAATATGCCGGTGTCGGTGATCTAAGGCCCTAACTACGCGCATACCAGCAGCGCCATGGTTCTGCATGGCATGGAGACAGCTCGTCGCGGGCTTTTTTCAATTGCGTCTGTCATTGACGCCCATGTGCGTACGTGCCACCGTGCGAGCGTCTGAGAGCTCACGGCCGACGCGTCGATGAACGAACTTATTGATCGCCTGTGGGTTGCTAGGGCAACGCAGTCGAATCAACTGCCTATGCGTCTGTCGCCCGCCCCAATTGATATAGCCGACCGCGGGGCTTGCCGCGCGCTGTGAGTGGGGGCACACAGGGTACGGGGTAAGGTAGTCATGCCACACAGGGTACGGGGCAAGGTAGTTATGCCACACAGGGTACGGAGTGAGGTAGTCATGCCACACTGGGTATGGAAAGATGTTGCATTATTTTCTCATGATATCATACAATTTTCAATAATGCTATACTAGTAATGTCATCTGTGTGAAGGGGGGGGGTGGCTTGGTCCATCTCTGCATCACACAGATACACTACATTATCCCATGTATGTACGACTGACTATGCCATTGAGAAGTCACCGATGACCCAGTGTCGCATCGTCTGTTCCTTTATGTGGTGTCTCGGTGTGTCTCAGGCTCCGGACGAACTCGAGAGCGACACAGAGATCGAGTACGAGGACGAGACGTGTGAGACGAAGAGCCGCTCCAGTGTGCAGACGGACGAGGACACGCTGCAGCAGAGCGACCGGGTGAGAGCCGCCATCTCGTTCAACCCTATATAATATACTAACTTGTAGCTAATGATATATTATTTATCATGCACTTAACCATGTTAACTGCGAGGTAAGCGTGAAACCCTGCCGAGCCGTAGTGTGCAGGGCTCGAATATCGACACTGCACCGATTGCAAGTGGCATGGTGCTTTGAGAACTGTATGTTGTCCACGGCAATGAATTGCTCTGGCTGCCCTGTCTGGTTTTCCTCGGTGCTTTTTTCAACAATTCCATGTTCTGTAAGTCTTCCTCCCATTCTCACATAAAGAGTGTTGAAAAAAAGTACGGCCACAAAAGTATCTGATGAAAATCAGTACTTTGCTCGGTCTAACGACAAAAAAAAAAATTCTTTCTATAATCTAAATTCTAATGAAATTTCCAATTTCTTCGTTTTCCGCTTCCGTCGGGACGTTGGTTGCCATGACGACGCTCTTGGTGAGCAGGCGGTGATGCGCAACCTGCCGGAGCACTACAAGCAGCAGATCCACAAGCAGGTGGAGGACTTCCGTGAGGAGAAGCGCAAGCTCGACAACGAGATCTCCAAGTGGGATGACACGGGCAACGACATCATCATCATCGCGAAGCAGATGTGCGTCATCATGATGGAGATGACCGACTTCACGCGGTGAGTGCGCAGCCGCCAGCAGCGCCACCTGTAGATGTGTGTTGGGCTTAGCTTCTGCCCGGCTTGTGCGTGGAGGTATGAGACTGCGGAGAGGGCAGCATTGATGGCGGAGGTGGTATAGGATACGTGGAGGTCTGGGGTTGGGAGTCTGTGAAGAGGGCAGCAGTGATGGCGGGGGTGGTATAGGATACATGGAGGTCCGGGGTTGGGAGTCTGTGAAGAGGGCAGCAGTGATGGCGGGGGTGGTATAGGATACATGGAGGTCCGGGGTTGGGAGTCTGTGAAGAGAGCAGCAGTGATGGCGGGGGTGGTATAGGATACATGGAGGTCCGGGGTTGGGAGTCTGTGAAGAGGGCAGCATTGATGGCGGAGGTGGTATAGGATACATGGAGGT
>NW_014577066.1:373326-383002 GCF_000485595.1 Priapulus caudatus | reverse complement strand
GAGATTCCACCATCCGACTGCATAGAAAAACAAGCGACATCGACAACCAGCGTGACATGATGGGTGGCGCCGACCATAACTGAGTCTCCCAATCCGATAATCAAACGGCCCGCAGGCGGAAAATAAACGCAGGTACGGCGAAGATCTTTTTCTGTGACCGCGTACTGGCTTGATGATTTCTTATGCCGATGTCTTTTTGCATATCGCTCTGCTGGTATGGTCAGAAGACAATGCATATTCATATCATATGGTATAATCAGCGTGCAGGCAAGACGCTTATCCGCATCCCGCGCACACGAGCGAATTAATAATTAATGGCGGCTTCTCATTAAAGTTACCTACAATAAAAGTCGTTCAAGCGAAGAGGCTGCTTTCTTAATTCTTGATATTATTTATGTATTAGTTGGATGTAGCTTCTAACACATATTGTCGACATGGGCGGCGAAATTGGGAATTTATATATATATAATATATATTTAATGGTTACAAAAAAAGTAGGCCTATTAAATTAAGTTGATCAATAGTTACCCTGGTTCATATAGCTACCACAAATTATTATACCCCGATGAAAGATGTATAATATTAAATATAGCGGACGAATTATCACAAGGTAAATTTCCGACACATCGTTGCTGCAACAAAGTTAATCTTGATTGCAAGCAGCATAAAGCTCACGGAATTGATGTTTCCCTGACCGTCCGTGTAATCTTGCGCCATGCGGGTTCGACGACGATTAGCGCTTGGGTGATGCTGAAAAATTAAATAATTATTTTAATTTTATTATATTATAGTGTTGAATTAGTATTTAAATATTGCTGCTAAATCGACAGGGTGTTCAAGGGCGTGTACAGGATTTGGACCAGGGTGGTCTAACGTAAACCCATGCCGCCTGCGAGCAGCGCGAAGGGGGTCTGGGGGCCTTCCCGCCGAAATTTTTTGAAATTGACCGCCCTCAGATGCGTTTCTGCGCGAGCAGGGGGGGGTCCAGGGGGTTGGGACCCCCCCCCTGCTCGCGCAGAAAACGCATCGAGGGGTCTAGATTTCAAAAAATTTCGGGGAGGGCCCCAGAACCCCCTTGGGTGCTCGCGAAGTATGGTTCTCGGTAGACCCCACTGGTCCAAATCGCTGTGCACGCCCACTGTGTCCTGCTGATGTGATACCGCGAATGAAAAGTATGAACTGGGCGGTGCGGAATTCTACAGCTACACGCATATACTGTCTGTCTGAAGAAACGAATAATTTTATTGACTTGCTTGATTGGTAAGACTATATTATGTTGCAATAAGCAAGCAATCATTACAGTTATCCGAGTAGTGATGTTAACATGCGCATGACGCGACCGCACGCGCGCGACGCACGCACCGTACAGTTATCGCGGCATGTCCACTGAAATAAAGTAACGGCATTATAATATAACTGTTGGCGACTGAGCACCTGTCATGCAAGCCTGATGGCGGCCGCGTGGTGAGTTACCACCAGTAAGCGCTACCCTGACAACGCTCCATACTAGCCAGACCAACCCGAGCAAATTAAAATTTTGTATAGATTTTATTTCTCGTCTAATATTTTTATAGCAGACATACAATTGAAAAGTAAACTGCTATATGGATATATGATACGGCTAGCTTTTCGCAATGACGAAATCGCGTGTGATATAGTCGTCGTCGACCGGTAACGTATCCCCCAAATGACGGCAGACTGCGCTTTGAACGTGAATTCATTATGCTGTTACCGGAAAATGAACGACGAATCCGCTTGTGCATGGGCAGCACAGTCTCGACTGAATAACCCTCATCTACAAAGCCTACCCTACGTTTGATACGATAAGATCCTCAGCAAAAATTACGCAAACTGACAATTACGAAATGCATTTCAGCCTCAAACTGCACACGGCGCACACTACATACATATGAATCACAAATAGATATAGTAGATATATATATATATAAACTCATTGATTTACATTATAGAAGTCACGTATCGAATTTCAATCTATCTGAGTCAGCAACCAAGGATGCGGCGACCAACAACGCATTCGTTACGTCATCGTAATACACTGCGCATGCGGCAGCGCAACAGAACAGACGGTGATTACGTCACGGACGCGCAAATAGAACGAAAACAAACGAAATCACGGAGCACGAAAAATATGAAACAATAAATCCGATCACGTTAAACAATATCATAAATAAAATTCGCTTTAATATAGAGTTTCGCATTAATATATAATATAGCTGCTATAGTTTTATTCGCTTCGCCGGCGTGTTCCAACACCCTGATTTGTCATAACATCAGTAGGGCTCAAGATGACTATGTCCCCCGTACTGGGCCGGACAGTAGCCCTGGTTATGTCGCGGTACCGGAACTACCTTCTGGTACTATCTAATATGCGGACCGGCACCCTCGCCTACTTTCAAACTAATGTGAGTCTAGGGAGTCGCCTACGCCTACTCCCTAACCCTAACCCTAGATCCTAACGCCTAACCATCATCAAATAGTGACCAAGGGTAACGTTCCGGCAGTACCCTGGGACATAGAACCTATGAAGCGTAGTGTCTTCTCAGCAGCAACTAACAGTCATTATACCTCTACGTGGGCAACGATGCAAATACACGGTGCTGGCTAAATATAACAGACTCATAGTTTACTGCAGATACATGACTACTATCAAAGTAGATAACACTAGGAGATTTTTGACTTAAGTAAAATGATTTTTTTTTTTTTTTTTTTTTTTTTTTTTTGAGGTAATGGCTGCCATACGGCATGCAGTCTGCTCACAACGCATCACACCGACTATAACGCTGCCTCTGCTAACGCGTAATCCGTTACTTGTTATTCGTGTGCATATCGCTGCATTCCAGCTGCCATTCGCTATTGCGTATAATTTGCTCGCCTGCAGTTAGTTGAGTTACACATGCTTTTTTGGCCTCCCATTATACATAAGTTAGTCACGCTATACAGGGTCTATGTCTCCCTGGTAGCTGCCGAAACGTACACTGGGTAACGGTCCCAGTATATCCGGAACGTACCCTGTACTATCTAATATACCGGACCAGACCTCGCTCTACTCCACTAACAGTCTAGGGAGTCGCCTAACGTCCCTACCTCCCTAACCCTAACGCCTAACCATATTCAGATAGTTAGCGCAGGGTATCGTTCCGGTATATCCGATAACGCGTACCAGGTACGTCCGGCAGTATCCCTGGGGGACATAGACCCTATCAGGGTTAGTGTACACACGCTCGCGTTACCATCACCGTTACGCGTGGTTACTGTGCACTTTTTCCAAGCTGGTAATGCGATAATATATATTAATGTCAAACTAATTAATGAGTACATGATTACTGTAAATTGCCGAAATGCAGAAGCGCATAGAATCGAGCACATTTCTGTAAACGCGGGAAGCAACGGTGCATCCCGGTGTAAAACCGAAAACTCACGTAATTACCCCAAGCACAATGTCAAGCGACAGTGCAAGCCATATTCCTCAGCGTGCCCTATTCCAGCCACAGTCAAATATACCAGCGTAATATACTTTGGTCGCTCCCAGCACGATAAAATGTGTTAGCAGTGTGATACAAATGTTCCGCAGCATGAGACAGACTGTGGTAACTAGCTCACTACCACTGTGTGCGCGAGCTCAAACTATATAGAAACGATTGCACACAGATGGTGATGTGTGCTGCTGGCTGAACAGTTCAGCCAGATTTTACACATTTTTTGTATGGCATAGCTATTGGCCATATCACAGCCCAGATGCCAAGAACAAGCAAAGGCTGTGTGCTTGGTAGCAGCATCTGCATTGCGACATAGAACAGAGCGACAGACCCCGCGTGTATGCCTCGATCACAAGCCACTTCACAACACAACCTCTAAGCAACTGCCACGGCGATCATGCACGACCTTCAACGGTGAACGACCGTGGGACCGGCCACATGACGGGCTCAGCAACGACCCAACAGCGACCTACACGTGACCGCGGCGCAATCATCCGGCGCACATGTCGCCGGCGAACACCATAGACTACGCGACCTTCACGTGACGCCACCAACCCTCTCACATCCCCCATAGCCGCCGGTACGACCCAACGCGACTCATGTGACCACCAGCGACGCTCTACCTGACCATACGTGACCTCGGCTCGCGCCCGCTCGCAACGTAGCGGGCACTCCTAGATCTGGTTCTGGACTCGCTGAGCCTTGGATTCGGCGTTTTTGACGCTGGCGCGCTTCTCCGGCCCTTGCGTATCTTCGCGGCAGCTCCTGCCGTCCTTCGCGACGGCACAAGCGGGCTCTCTGCGCGGCGCCTTCATCTTCCAGACGACGATCGCTTCTGGCGTGCGACGACAATGCAAGAGACAAGTGAGCGTGTCATCAGGGCGTCAGCTTGCTTTATTCGCGTGTGCGCGATGCGTCGTGGTGTCTGTGCACGTGCGTCCGTGTGCGTGCGTGTTAGCTTGTTTTATAGTATGTCGCAGGTGGTTAGCTGCTCGAACGTGTAAAAAAATCTGAGCCAGCATCCATATCTGCTGATGGCCTGAGCACTACAACTACACACAAGAAGAATAAATACACACACGCTCCAAGATCTAAACGCTTACCTGAAAGATAAATGAGCAATGTCATCGTATGTTATATTAGTTGCTTTATCATTCCGTTGTGTGTTAGCCTGGTTCTGAGATATTTCGCGTGATAGCTGGCTCAAACACAGTACGAAAAAAATCGACGCACCATCCATATCTTGCTGTTAGCGCACTTCAGACTACACTACAACACATGTAGAAGAGTATAATACACGATCGACGCCCAGAGAGAACTTTCCACTCACGGAAAAAAGCTTACCCTGTTTGTTCCCCGTTGAGATTTGTCGATGCAGACGTAAGAAGACTTACGGTGAAGAACCACACAACGAGTTTCATACAGGTTCTTAGTTGCTTGGATGAGAGAAGTCGCGCGCTGTCAAGCTGGGAGTAGAAGCACTCAATATGTAACATTCACTCTGACGACAAACACTCGACATACCTACCACATGTGATCTATACAGAATTAACAAGGGCTAATACAATAAATATCCTTTAGTTAAAATATAATGACAATGAGGGGGTGGAAGTCAATGATATTATATTGACATTAACATTAATTACAACAATCAACAACATCATCAACATCTATGACACCAATCAACATCACTGACACCAACATAAACATCATCAGAAACAACAACATCAACAAAACCATCAAAAAAACAACAAAACCTACGGGGACGACAACACCTACTCAGTGACGTCAGCAACGACGATGCCGACGTAGCGCGCACGGTGACGCCACCTTGCGGCGAGCGCGCACGTTCACTTACCCCGGACACGACGAGCTCACCGCTGTTCATCTGTACTTCGGTCTTCACCTAACTGTGATCGTTCAGCTGATGGCAGTAGAGAGCAATGCGCTGCAGATACGCATCTAGGTCTTCTTATTGGCTGGAGTCAGGACAACTGCAAGAACGAGCACGAAACGTCAGCGCACACACAACCCAGGCTTAGTGCTGGAGTCAGGACACTGCAAGAACGAGCACAAACGTCAGCGCACACCACAACAACCCAGGCCGCAGACCGACACCGCTCACGACGCCGATATGTAGTCTCTCACCCTTCACAATTTACAACTTTTAGATGTCTTGGACAAGTAACTAGTCAATAGCAACAGGTAAGAGGTTAGTAAGTCCACTGTCGGTAGTTAGTGGTACCGCAGTAAGAAGTACCAGTAACTAGTTAATAGTAACAGGTAAGAGTTAAGTAGTCACTGTTCGTAGTTAGTGGTACCAGTAAGAAGTACCAGTAACTAGTTAATAGTAACAGGTAAGAGGTTAGTAGTCACTGTCGGTATGTAGTGTACCAGTAAGAGTACGAGTAACTAGTTGCACAGTAAGGATTTTGTATCGATCATAGGTATGGAATCGTGTACTGCTATCGTCACCGATCAAAACTTTCTCACAGCATAGATTCTCTCAACATGATGTGTCGATCTTGTTGTCTAATTCTGTTAATCATACGCCCTCTCAGAATCCGTGCTCTCTTCCTGCAATCACCACTGTCACCAAATGTCATGTGGGATGTGCACCGAGCGCCATACCTGTTCGGCGATCGTGCTCAGCGATCTTGCAGAGCTTCGTTCCGAGTTCGGAGATCCTTTTCGCAGCCTTGATGACGTCCATCGTGGATTTCAGTGGTCCTGTGCCACTACACACACAAGCAGGAATAATCACGCTCCCGTTCATGGAACCCAGAGAATGCAGAGAACCCGTGACAGGGCGACGGTCCCGTAAATGTGACACGGCAAAGATATCGGCGCCATATCGGTGCATGTAATGCAAGGCAGTGGAACAGTAGGCACTGCACTCGACGTTAATTTTTTTTAATAAGATGAAAACTAATTCACAGCGGTTCACCTTATAGTATGACAAGGTAGTCATGCCACACAGGGTACGGGACAAAGTAGTCACGCTACACAGGGTATGGGGCAAGGTAGTCATGCTACACAGGTATGGGGCAAGGTAGTCACGCTACACAGGGTATGGGGCAAGGTAGTCATGCTACACAGGGTATAGGGCAAGGTAGTCACGCTACACAGGGTATGGGGCAAGGTAGTCACGCTACACAGGGTATGGGACAAAGTAGTCACGCTACACAGGGTATGGGGCAAGGTAGTCACGCTACACAGGGTACGGGACAAGGTAGTCATGCCACACAAGGTATGGGGTGAGGTAGTCATGCCACACAGGGTACGGGGCGAGGTAGTCATGCTACACAGGGTATGGGGTGAGGTAGTCATGCCACACAGGGTACGGGACAAGGTAGTCATGCCACACAGGGTAAGCGGGACTAAGGTAGTCACGCTACACCAGGGTGTCGGGACAAGGTAGTCACGCCACACAGGGTACGGGGCGAGGTAGTCACGCTTACAGCAGGGGACGGGGCAAGGTAGTCAAACGTTAACCAGGGGTACGGGGCAAGGTAGTCAGCCACACAGGTACGGGCGAGGTAGTCACGTTACACAGGGGACGGGCAAGGTAGTCACGTTACACAGGTACGGGACAAGGTAGTCATGGCACACAGGGTACGGGGCGAGGTAGTCACGCTACACAGGGACGGGCAAGGTAGTCACGTTACACAGGGAGCGGGACAAGGTAGTCAGCCACACAGGGTACGGGGAGGTAGCACGTCCAGGGGACGGGGCAAGGTAGTCACGTACACAGGTACGGGACAAGGTAGATCAGCACACAGGTACGGACAAGTATCACGTTACACAGGACGGGGCAAGGTAGTCATGCCACACAGGTACAGGACAAGGTAGTCACGTTACACAGGGGACGGGGCAAGGTAGTCATGCCACACAGGGGACGGGCGAGGTAGTCACGTTACACAGGGGAACGGGGCGAGGTAGTCACATTACACAGGGTAACGGGACAAGGTAGTCATTCCACACAGGGTACGGGACAAGGTAGTCACGCTACACAGGACGGGGCAAGGTAGTCACGTTACACAGGGGCACGGGGGCAAGGTAGTCACGTACACAGGGACGGGGCAAGGTAGTCACGTTACATCAGGGTACGGGACAAGGCTAGTCATGAGCCACACAGGGTACGGGACAAGGTAGTCACGTTACACCAGGGTACGGGGCAAGGTAGTCACGTTACACAGGGGACGGGCAAGGTAGTCACGTTACACAGAGTACGGGACAAGGTAGTCATGCCACACAGGGTACGGGGCAAGGTAGTCACGTTACACAGGGGACGGGGCGAGGTAGTCATGCCACACAGGGTATGGGACAAGGTAGTCATGCCACACAGGGTACGGGGCAAGGTAGTCACGTTACACAGGGGACGGGGCAAGGTAGTCACGTTACACAGGGTACGGGACAAGGTAGTCACGTTCACAGGGGACGGGGCAAGGTAGTCACGCTACACGGGGTATGGGGCAAGGTAGTCACGTTACACGAGGTATGGGCAAGGTAGTCACGTTACACGAGGTATGGGGCAAGGCACGCTGCCTTTTTGCTAATCTTTTGCAGAGTGCATAGCATGTCGTCAGGCAGTGAACTCACCAGGAACTCCACCTCCCAGACTCTCCACGCACCCGTCCGACACTCCTATACCACCCCTCGCCATCGTCCTTCCTCTCTCGGCACAGCATTCAACCCCGGACGTCTGCATACCTGCCCGGCATCCGTTAGTGTTCTCTCTCTCTCTCTCTCTCTCTCTCTCCGTGTCGTACAGAGAGCCACATACTCGAGGACGTGAACAAGTGCATGCTCGCGCTGCAGGAGGCAGACGCCGACACGCTCGACCGCACCGCTGGCGCCATCCGTGGCAGGACGGCGCGCGTTTGCAACGTTGTCGCCGCCGAGATGGACAACTACGAGCCGGGACTGTACACGCAGCGCGTCATTGAGGCTGTCGCCATGATGAAGGAGCAAGGTGAGCAGATAGGGTGCAAACATGCGCACGCAGAAACGCACACGCACACACGCACGCACACACATATGTGAAGGATGGAAGAGCAAGGTGAGTCCGACGTGACCCTGTGCGTGCAAGGGTACAAACAGACGCATGCATGCACGCATGCACGCACGCACGCACGCACGCACACACACACACACGTACATGTGAAGGATGAAGGAGCAAGGTGAGTCCGACATGACCGTGTGCGCGCAGGGTACAAACATGCGCACGCAGAAAGTGCAGATCATGTAGATGCATGTGCATACACACTTGCAGAAACGCATGCACAAACACATAAACAATATGCGGTCACAGATATACACTTACATGCGCGTACAGATATACACACATATGCACACAGATATACACACATGTGTGCATGTACGTATACATGTTATTAATATTATTGCCACCATCATTGTTGGTGTTTTTGTTGTTGCTGCTGCTGCTGTTGTTCTTGTTGTTGATGATGATGATGATGTTGTCGCTGTTGCAGTGATGCCGAACTTCGCTCAGCGGGTTGAGATTGCCGTGGACGCGTTGAACTCTGACCCGCCGCGCGAGACTGATGAGAACGAGTTCATCGACGCGTCTCGACTCGTCTACGATGGCGTCAGAGACATTAGACGAGCTGTCCTCATGAACCGGGTATGGTAGTTGTGCCACACAGGGTATGGGGCAAGGTAGTCATGCCACACAGGGTATGGAGCGAGGTAGTCATGCCACACAGGGTACGGGGCAAGCTAGTCATGCCACACAGGGTATGAGGCAAGGTAGTCACGCCACACAGGGTGCGGGGCAACCTAGTCATGCCACACAGGGTACGGGGCAAGGTAGTCATGCCACACAGGGTATGGGGCAAAGTAGTCATGCCACACAGGGTACGGGGCGAGGTAGTCATGCCACACAGGGTACGGGGCAAGGTAGTCATGCCACACAGGGTACGGGGCAAGGTAGTCATGCCACACAGGGTACGGGGCGAGGTAATCATGCCACACAGGGTACGGGGCAAGGTAGTCATGCCACACAGGGTATGGGGCAAAGTAGTCATGCCACACAGGGTACGGGGCAAGGTAGTCACGTCACACAGGGTATGGGGCATGCCACACAGGGTATGGGGCGAGGTAGTCATGCCACACAGGGTATGGGGCGAGGTAGTCATGCCACACAGGGTATGGGG
>NW_014577066.1:369947-373316 GCF_000485595.1 Priapulus caudatus | reverse complement strand
CGAGTTTACGTCAGGTGCCCTTGTGTCTGATGCATTTGTTTGTCCTTGTTTTGGGGTCCTTGTGTGCTCTTGGTGTCTGGTGTCTTTTTATGTCTTTGTGTCTGGTGTCCTTGTGTGCTGTTGTTGTCTGATATCCTTTTAATGTCCTTGTGTCTGGTGTCCTTGTGTGTCCTTGTGTCTCATGTCATTGTGTCTCATGTCCTTGTATCCGATGTTCTTGTGTATCTTTGTATCCAATATTTCGATTGACGTCTTCCTGCCACCAGAGGGGGTACCGTACATGCGGGATGCAACGTGGGGCGGTAGAGCAGGCACTTACGTTGTTCTCATACTCGGTGAGCAGGTCCTGCAGCGCCTGCCGCACGGCGTTGCACTCGGCGACGATGCGCTCGCGGCGCTCGTCGCGCGTGCACGACGAGTCGGCCATCAACGCCGCGCCGCTGATGATGCTCTCGAGACGCTCCTCGAGCGATGGCCGCGTGACGACGACGTTGTACTTGACCGGGTCCATGTTGATCTTCGCCTGCCGAAGGAAACGTCAGTCGATCAGTGAACCCAAGTGATGTCCCGATGATCGATTATAATCGAAAGTCAGTCGTTTGCAGCAACTGACTAAGCGCTCGACTATGAAACTAAATAATCAATTATCAACAAAAAAAAGAAAAGTTTTTTAATTAAATTTGTGTTAAATCCATTTCCGGGTCCATGTTGATCTTCGCCTGCTGTAGGAAACGTCAGTCGATCAATAAACCCTCATCAGACAAGACAGATAAGGACAATGAAGGGAAGGAAAGTCAGTCGCCACGTCGATCAACGAACCCTTATCAGACGAGACGGATAACCAGAAACTGACGCTGACCCCCATACCTGCTCACCGAGTATGAGAACAATGTGAGTGCCTGCTCCACCGCCCCACGTTGCATCCCGCGTGTACGGTACCCCCCCATACCTGCTCACCGAGTATGAGAACAACGTGAGTGTCTGCTCCACCGCCACAGGTCGCAGCCCGCGTGTACGGTACCCCCCTCTCCCTCATACCTGCTCACCGAGTATGAGAACAACGTGAGTGCCTGCTCCACCACCACACGTCGCAGCGTCGCAGCCCGCGTGTACGGTATCCCCTCTCATAGATTACTTATAATTCTTGTATCGCTTATATGCCTTATTTTGCAGTCATTCTTTATCTCACTTTTATCCCTTGTATTGTGTTTTTCATGCTTTCTCGGCATCAACGCGCATTTTTCATGCTTTCTTGGTGTCTGCAGGTCGGCCGTAAGGACCAGAGCGAGCCGCTGGGCCGCGCCATCGACAACATGTGCCGCAAGACACGTGACCTTCGACGGCAGCTGCGCAAGGCCGTCGTCGACCACGTGTCCGACTCGTTCCTCGAGACGAACGTTCCATTGTTGGTTCTCATCGAGGCGGCGAAGGCCGGCAACGAGAAGGAGGTGGAGGAGTACGCGCAGGTGTTCACCGAGCACGCGAACAAACTCGTGGAGGTGAGTGCCTCCTGCCTGCCCACCCTCCCCTCGTTACATTAATGCCGTATATTTCATTGCTAGTCTCGCAGTAGTGTTAGCTACGCGACGTCGTCTTATCGGTCGTGCGACTTGTTGCTAACCACGTAATTTATTGTTCGTTGTTTCCTCGATGTGTAATCTGTGTTACAAGATTTAACAATGTTTTCCTGTGAAGAATGATTTGATGTTGGGAAGCTCGCCAGTTGCTAACGTATGTGGCTTGGTTTAACCAGCTATCTAGCCTCCAGAAACAATTCAACTGTGTAGATCCTCACCACTATTAGCTGTTGTTGCATTTTTGTCCCGCGATTTCAAATTCAGCTTCAGAATATTCCATCGTGATTTTATTGGAATTTTGTGTTTACCTCTATGCATAAAGTACATTATAGTCTCAAATGATGTTTATTGCTGGAAAATATTTAATTTATGATATGTGTATGTAAAGTACATGATGTGAGCGTGAGAATACGCAAAAGGTTTTCACGCGTGCTGTCGGAATGCTGCGTTAACGACGGTTCCTCGCGTGTGCGTGCGTGATTGCAGGTGGCCACCCTCTCCTGCTCGATGTCCAGCGACGAAGAACGGGTCAAGGTCGTGCGCCTCGCTGCTGCGCAGATTGAGAGCCTGTGTCCGCAGGTGATCAACGCTGCGAGGACCCTCGCTGCTCGCCCACACTCCAAGGTAACGTGCCAGTTATGTTAGCACACTATGTTATCATACTCTATGGTAGCATCTGAGTCACGTTAGCATACTCCAAGGTCATGTGCCAGTTATGTTAGCACACTCTATGGTAGTGTCTGAGTCACATTAGCATACTTTAGGATAATGTGCCAGTTATGTTAGCACACTCTATCCTAACGTACCAACTGTTTTTATGAAACTGTGATTGTAAAGTTTATGCAATCAACCTATTTTCTATCTATTTATCTATCTATCTATCGTGAGTGGTTTTATGGGATTGTAGTAACGCTGCATGCAGTGGACCATGGTCGGTGCATACGTTTATTATGTTGTTCATGTGCAACTGTAGGTGGCGCTGGAGAACATGGATGCGTTTAAGAAGGCATGGGAGGAGCAGGTGTGTCTGCTCACAGAGGCTGTGGATGACATCACCACCATAGACGACTTCCTCGCAGTCTCTGGTGAGTGGCGATATCTCCACTTTTGTTACTTGTCACTCATAATACTTTCTTCATCAGTTCATGCTACTTGTCCTCGGTATGTCATTTCGTCATGCTGCTTGTCAACTCTAGTCGCTTCCTTCCTGCTACTTGTCCCCTCAAGGTCATTTTGTCATGCTGCTTGTCAACTCTAGTCCCTTCCTTCCCGCTACTTGTCCCCTGTAGGTCATTTCTTCCTGCTACTTGTCCCCTGTAGTACATTCTCTCCTGCTGCTTGTCAACTCTCGTTCCTTCCTTCCTGCTACTTGTCCCCTGTAGGTAATTTCTTCCTGCTACTTGTCCCCTAAAGGTCATTTCGTCATGCTGCTTGTCAACTCTAGTCCCTTCCTTCCTGCTACTTGTCCCCAGTAGGTCATTTTGTCATGCTGATTGTCAACTCTAGTCGCTTCCTTCATGCTACTTGTTCCCTAAAGGTCATTTCGTCATGCTGATTGTCAACTCTAGTCCCTTCCTTCCTGCTTCTCACCTGCAGTACATTGTTTCCTGCTGATTCTCACCCCTCTAGTACCTTCCTCCCTGCTCACGTGTGCGTGCAAGTGTTTAACTCTGCTACTCTCTCTCTCTCCCTATCTTTCTTTCTCTGCTCTCTCTCTCTCTCTCTCTCTCTCTCTCTCTCTGCAATGTGCAGAGAGCCACATACTCGACGACGTGAACAAGTGCATGCTAGT
>NW_014577066.1:336233-367372 GCF_000485595.1 Priapulus caudatus | reverse complement strand
GATGGCGGGGGTGGTATAGGATACATGGAGGTCCGGGGTTGGGAGTCTGTGAAGAGGGCAGCAGTGATGGCGGGGGTGGTATAGGATACATGGAGGTCCGGGGTTGGGAGTCTGTGAAGAGGGCAGCAGTGATGGCCGGGACACTAACGGATGCCGGGCAGGTATGCAGACGTCCGGGGTTGAATGCTGTGGAGAGAGGAAGGACGATGGCAGGGGTGGTATAGGATGTCGGGACGGGTGCGTGGAGATCTGGGAGGTGGAGTTCCTGGTGAGTTCACTGCTGACGACATGCTATGCACTCTGCAAAAGATTAGCAAAAAGGCAGCGTGCCTTGCCCCATACCCTGTGTAACGTGACTACCTTGCCCAGTACCCTGTGTAGCATAACTACCTTGCCCCATACCTTGTGTAACGTGACTACCTTGCCCCATACCCTGTGTAGCATGACTACCTTGCCCCATACCCTGTGTAGCGTGACTACTTTGTCCCGTACCCTGTGTGGCATGACTACCTTGTCATCTATAAGGTGAACCTGTGATTAAGTTTTCATCTTATTAAAAAATAATTAACGTCGAGTGCAGTGCCTACTGTTCCACTGCCTTGCATTACATGCACCGATATGGCGCCGATATCTTTGCCGTGTCACATTTACGGGACCGTCGCCCTGTCACGGGTTCTCTGCATTCTCTGGGTTCCATGAACGGGAGCGTGATTATTCCTGCTTGTGTGTGTAGTGGCACAGGACCACTGAAATCCACGATGGACGTCATCAAGGCTGCGAAAAGGATCTCCGAACTCGGAACGAAGCTCTGCAAGATCGCGAGCACGATCGCCGAACAGGTATGGCGCTCGGTGCACATCCCACATGACATTGGTGACAGTGGTGATTGCAGGAAGAGAGCACGGATTCTGAGAGGGCGTATGATTAAACAGAATTAGACAACAAGATCGACACATCATGTTGAGAGAATCTATGTGTGAGAAAGTTTTGATCGGGACGATAGCAGTACACGTTCCATACCATGATCGATACAAAATCCTACTGTGCAACTAGTTACTGGTACTTCTTACTGGTACCACTAACTACCGACAGTGACTACTAACCTCTTACCTGTTACTATTAACTAGTTACTGGTACTTCTTACTGGTACCACTAACTACCGACAGTGACTACTAACCTCTTACCTGTTGCTATTGACTAGTTACTTGTCCAAGACATCTAAAAGTTGTAAATTGTGAAGGGTGAGAGACTACATATCGGCGGTGAGCGGTGTCGGTCTGCGGCCTGGGTTGTGTGTGCGCTGACGTTTGTGCTCGTTCTTGCAGTGTCCTGACTCCAGCACTAAGAAGGACCTAGATGCGTATCTGCAGCGCATTGCTCTCTACTGCCATCAGCTGAACATCACCAGTAAGGTGAAGACCGAAGTACAGATGAACAGCGGTGAGCTCGTCGTGTCCGGGGTAAGTGAACGTGCGCGCTCGCCGCAAGGTGGCGTCACCGTGCGCGCTACGTCGGCATCGTCGTTGCTGACGTCACTGAGTAGGTGTTGTCGTCCCCGTAGGTTTTGTTGTTGTTGTTGTTTCTGATGATGTTTATGTTGGTGTCAGTGATGTTGATTGGTGTCATAGATGTTGATGATGTTGTTGATTGTTGTAATTAATGTTAATGTCAATATAATATCATTGATTCCACCCCCTCATTGTCATTATATTTTAACTAAAGGATATTATTGTATTAGCCCTTGTTACATTCTGTATAATCACATGTGATAGGTATGGTGGTGTTTGTGTCAGAGTGAATGTTACAATGAGTGCTTCTACTCCACAGCTTGACAGCGCGACTTCTCTCATCCAAGCAGCTAAGAACCTGATGAACTCTGTGGTTCTCACCGTAAAGTCTTCTTACGTTGCATCGACCAAGTATCCAAGGGGAACAAACAGGGTAAGCATTTTTCGTGAGTGGAAAGTTCTCTCGGGCGTCATGTGTATTATACTCTTCTACATGTGTGTAGTGTAGTGCAGGCAACAGCAGATATGGATGGTGGTCGATTTTTTCGTACGTGTTTGAGCCAGCTATCATGCGAACATACTTCAGAACCAGCTAACACACACGAATGATAAAGCAAACTAATATAACACACGATGACATGCTCATTTATCCTCGTAAGCGTTAAGATCTCGGGCGTCGTGTGTATTATTCTCTACTTGTGTGTAGTGTAGTGCAGGCCACAGCAGATATGGATGCTGGTCGATTTTTTGTACACGTTCGAGCCAGCTAACACGCGAACATACTATAAAACCAGCTAACACGCACGCACACGCACGCACGTGCACAGACACACGCACGCACGCGCACACGCGATAAAGCAAGCTGACGCCCGATGACACGCTCACTTGTCTCTTCTTGTCGTCGCACGCAGAAGCCGATCGTCGTCTGGAAGATGAAGGCGCCGGAGAAGAAGCCGCTCGTGCGTCGCGAGAGACCGGAGGAGCTGCACGCGAAGATACGCAAGGGCTCGGAGAAGCGCGCCAGCGTCAACCCGATCAAGGCCCTCAGCGAGTTCCAGAACCAGATCTAGGGGGCGCCACGTTGCGGCGGGCGACGCCGAGGTCACGTACGGGTCAGGTAGAGGTCGTGCGTGGTCACATGAAGGTCGCGTTGGGTCGTACGTGGGCATGTGGGGGTGTTGCGTGGGTCACGTGAAGGTCGCGTGGGGTCGTGCGCGGGTCACGTGTAGGTCGTGTTGGGTCGTGCTGAGGTCACGTGGCGGTCCCACGGTTGTCACGTGAAGGTGGTGCAGGATCGCGTGGCAGTTGCTTAGAGGATGTGTTGTGAGTGGCCTGTGATCGAGGCATACATGCCGTGGTTGTCCTCTGTTCTATGTCGCAATGCAGATGCTGCTACCAACACACAGCCTTTTGCTTGTTCTTGGCATCTGGGCTGTGATATGGCAATAGCTGCCATACAAAAATTGTAAAATGCTTGGCTGAACTGTTCAGGCAGCAGCACAAATCACCATCTTGTAGCAATGTTTCTATATAGTTGAGCTCGGCACACAGTGTAGTGAGCTAGTACCACAGTGTCTCATGCTGGGAACATTTTATCACACTGGTAACACATTTTATCGTGCTGGGAGGGACCAAAGTATATTACGCTGGTATATTTGACTTGTGGCTGGAATGGGCACGCTGAGGAATATGGTGCACTGTCCTCTGATCATGTGCTTGGGGTAATTTACGAGAGTTTGGTTTTACACCGGGGTGCACGTTGCTCCCGCGTTTACAGAAACGTTGCTCGATTCTAGCGCTTCTGCATTCGGCAATTTACGTAATTATGTACTCATTAATTGTTGTGACATAATGTATATATATCGCATACCAGCTTGCAAAAAGTGCACACGTAACCACGGTAACGGGAGGTAACGCATGCGTGTGTAACTAACCCTGATAGGGTCTATGTCCTCCAGGATACTGCCGGAACGTACCCTGGGTACGGTTCGGTATACCGGAACGTACCCTGGTAACTATCTGATATGGTTAGGGTTAGGGAGTAGGCGTAGGCGACTCCCTAGACTTGTTAGTGGAGTAGGCGAGGTACGGTCCGGCATATTAGATAGTACCAGGGTACGTTCCGGTATACCGGACCGTACCCAGTGTACGTTCTGGCAGTACCCAGGGAGACATAGACCCTATGAGCGTGACTAACTTATGTATAATGGGAGGCAAAAAATGCATGTGTAATCAAACTAACTGCAGGCAGCAAATATACGCATAAGCGAGGCAGTGGAATACAGCGAATGCACACGTAACCAAGGTAACGGATAGGTAGCAGAGCAGCGTATAGTCGGTGTATGGTTGTGAGCAGACTGCATGCGTATGGCAAGCCATTACCTTCAAAAATCATTGTATTCTATCTACTCTTGATAGTAGTCATGTATCTGAGTAAACATGAGTCTGTTATATTTAGCAGCACCGTGCATTTGCATCGTGCACGTAGAGGTTAATGACTGTAAAAGTGCTGTGAAGAAGACACCTACGCTCATAGGGTCTATGTCCTCCAGGGTACTGCCGGAACGTACCCTGGGTACGGTCCGGTATACCGGAACGTACCCTGGTCACTATTTGATATGGTTAGGGTTAGGATTAGGGTTAGGGTTAGGGAGTAGGCGTAGGCGACTCCCTAGACTCATTAGTGAAGTAGGCGAGGTGCGGTCCGGCATATTAGATAGTACCAGGGTACGTTCCGGTATACCGGACCATACCCAGGGTACCTTCCGGCAGTACCCCGGGGGACATAGATCCTCTTAGCCCTACTGATGTTATGACAAATCAGGTGTGTGGAACACGCGGCGAGCAATAACTATAGCAGCTATATTTATATTTAATGCGAAACTTATATTAAAGCGAAATTTATATGATATTGTTTAACGTGATCGGTTTTTTTCATTTTTCGTGCTCGTGATTTTGGTTTGTTTTCGTTCTATTTGCGGTCCGTGACGTAATCACCGTTGTTTGTCTGCGCTGCGCATGCGCAGTGTATCGATGACGTAACGAATGCGTTGTGGTCGCGATCCTGGTTGTGACTCAGATAGATGAAATTCGATACGTGACTTCTTAATGTAAATCAATGAGTTTTATATATATATATCTATATATCTATTTGTGTCTATGTATGTGTGTGCGCGTGTGCAGTTTGGGCTGAAATGCATCTCGTAATTGTCAGTTTGCGTAATTTTTGCTGAGGAATCTTATCGTATCAAACGTAGGGTAGCTTGTAGGTGAGGCGTATATAGTCGGACGTGTGCCCATGCACAAGCCGGATTCGTCGTTCATTTTCCGGTAACAGATAATGAATTCACGTTCCAAAAGCGCAGTCTGCCGTCATGATAACAGTTACGGTGACGACGACATATCACACGCGATTTCGTCATGCGAAGCTATCCGTTATCATATATCATATAGCCAGTTCACTTTTCAATTGTATGTCTGTATAAAAATATTAGACGAGAAATAAAATCTATACAAATTTTAATTTGGCTCGGGTTGGTCTGTAGTATGGAGCGTTGTCAGGGTACTGTGGTAATCCACCACGCGCGCCATCAGACTAGCATGATAGTTGTAGTCGCAAACAGTTATGTTATAATGCGTTACTTTATTTCCAGTGGACATGCGCATACTGTACGTGCGTGCGTGCGCGCGTGCGGTCGCGTATGCGCATGTAAACATCACTACTCGGTAACTGTAATGATTGCTTGCTTATTGCACATAATATAGTCTTACAATCAACAAGTCAATAAAATTTCGTTCTTCAGGACAGACAGATATGCGTGTAGTGTAGAATTCCGCATCGCAGTTCATGCTTTCATTCGGGTACAACATCAGCAGACACAGGGGCGTGCACAGGATTTGGACCAGTGGGGGGTCTAACCGTAACCCATACTTGCGAGCACGCGAAGGGGGGTCTGGGGGGCCCTCCCCCCGAAATTTTTTGAAATTAGACCCCCTCAGATGCGTTTTCTGCGCGAGCAGGGGGGGGGTCCCAACCCCCTGGACCCCCCCCCTGCGTCGCGCAGAAAAAACGCATCTGAGGGGGTCTAATTTCAAAAAATTTCGGGGGGAAGGCCCCCCAGACCCCCCTTCGCGTGCTCGCAAGTATGGGTTACGGTTAGACCCCCCACTGGTCCAAATCCTGTACACGCCCCTGAGACACCCTGTCGGATTAGAGCAATATTTAAATATAATATAACTATAATATAATAAAATAAAATAATTTCAATTTTTTCGCGTAATCGTCGTCGAACCTCGATGGGCAAGATTACACGAACGGTAGGAACATCAATTCACGTGGATCTTTATCTGCTTGCAATCAAAGATAACTTGTTGCAGCAACGAGTGTGGAAATTTACCTTGTGATAAATCGTCCGTATATTATACATCTCACTTGCGTATAATATCTGTGGTAGATGAACCAGGAGTAACTATTGGAATCAATATAATTTATAGGCCTACTTATTTTTGTAACCATTAATATATATATATATATATATAATTCCCAATTCGCGCCATGTCGACATTGTGTTAGAAGTACATCCAACTATACATAAATAATATAAGAATAGAAAGCAGCTCTTCGTGACGACTTTCATGTGGTAAACTTTAATGAGAAGCCGCATTAATTATTAATTGTTCGTGTGCGCGAGGATGCGGATAGGTCTGCCTGCACGCTGAATTATATATGATATGAATGATTGTCTTCTGACAATACCAGCGACGATATGCAAAAAAGACATCGGCAAGAATCATCAAATTCGTACGGGCACAGAAAAAGAGCTTCGCCGTACCTGCGTTTATTTTCGCTGCGGGCCCGTTTGTATGGGATTGGGAGACTGCAGTTATGTCGCCGCCACCCATTCATGTCACGCGTTGTCGATGTCGTTGTTTCTCATGCAGTCGGTGGTGAGCTGGCGGCAGTATATTAGCCATGCTTGCATACGCTGCACGTTCACGCCTGTGCTGCGCGATATTACTCGTAGTACTCGCAATGGCCGGTGCTGATGCGACTGTGACGCGGTTTACATTGCGACACAAGGACGGCGTGCCGCAGACGGCTGCGGTGATCGGCAGCAGCAACGTCACCGTCCTCGCACAGTGCTCCACGAAATGTGCCGAAAGCTACGGCTGTGGCAGCTTCAACGTCGACGACTCGCCACAGCCAGATGGGTGGCGAACCTGCGAGCTCCGTGAGAGAACGCCTTACTCACGCTCAACCGCAGCAGCGGGAGTTGTCGATTACAAGAAAGGTATGCGATTACTAAAAAATATGATTACAGCGCAAGAACGTGATATGATTTGTTTTTGCTAATAGGTCCTCTAGACTGGTTACGTAAACTATGGACAAGTCTATTCATTTTGTACACGTGTATACTGCCTTTGTCCGTATACACGTGATACCGCCGTATCCCATCATAACCTCCGTAAAACATTGTATTGCTCAAATATCGAATAAAATACAACAATGTTACATAACCCACATCAGTGATTCTTACATAAATTTACCACAGAGCCATACTGGGAACTCATCCCTGGCAGCGTGAGTGATCTTAGTATCGGAGAAGTGGGTCTTTGGGCTTGTCAGCCGAATGCACGCGTGTACTGCAGGATTAATACGCGAGTAAGTCAGTAATTATGATTATTCAATCTGTGGAAGATGGATATTTTAGAAATGTATTTTGGGTGGGGAAAAGCATGTAACGATATGGCGATTAGTAAAAAAAACCAATATAACAAATACTAACATGTTAACTTTGGCACTCCAATCTAAGGCGACGACAATTATACGAATTTAGACAATTAGACAATAGTGAATATTATAAAATCGATTCTCTGTTTGCGTTTTTTTCATAACATGTGCCTGTGCGAACGGTCAGTCAGATCAGAGCACGTTTCTATATTTAGCAATACGTTGCCGATACACACACGGAATGCTATGCACGTATGGTCCAAACTATTTTATACTCGCATCACCTGCAAATCTTTGCATTTCCGTAAAATCGACGCAAATCTATTATTCTTATTTATCAGAAAAATGGTGGCTCGGCCGGATCTGACTGGAAATTTATGGGGACTGTCTTTACACACGTAAGTTCCGGGAACAACAGTTTGTGGGGCGTCAACAATGCTGGTGCTATTTACCATCGCAGTGGTAAGTGTTAAGTCTGTCACCATAATTCTATATTTTTACTAAGTTTGTACGTGACATCTGTAAATTTCACCGGGCATGAATAAAAACAAAATTATCCACCCCCTGGCCCCTGCATGATAGCATCATATATAATGTATGTCAAAATGTATGTCAATTATGGCGCGTTTTGCATGCACAGTGGCTGTATTTAAAATCGCACGAATAATCGCATTGGTGATGACAATCGCGACGATGACGTGTAATTGTCGTTGTCATCGTGTAGGTATATCGGACGCGACTCCATACGGGACTAGATGGGACCGCGTAGCCGGTTCCCTCCTACAGGTCAGCGTAAACTCGGTCAACAACGAGGTGTGGGGCATCAATGCGAACTCCGTGGTATACCGACGACGTGGTATAACGGCGACTAATCACATGGGCACGAGCTGGCAGGCAATTGACTTTATAGAGGCAAAGTGGGTGTCCGTTGGCCAGGCAGGAGTTTGGACGACGAGTAACACGAACGAGGTTTTCTACAGGACCGGCACGGGCAACGGGGTCGGCGGTGAAGGTAAACGTGCGCAGCGGTGCCAAACTAAACACCTCGCAGTCGCAGAGGCTAATGCTTGTTCAATATTCTTTTCCCTAGGATCGGAGATCAATAATTATAATAGATTAAGCGGATTAATAGTTATATTTAATATATAACTATATATATATAATATAAATTATAATTATATATGTATAATATATTATATATATAATATATATATATATATATATATATATATATATATATATATATATATATATATATAATACTGCGCCATATGGCCAAAGAAAATGCAACTACGATGAAACCCATGCATGTTGTGCAGGGATTGGTTGGGAAAAGGTGGACGGATCTCTGAAGCAGGTTTCCTCTGGCGATGGCGTCGTGTGGGGTGTGGATGTCAACGGCAATATCTTCATCCGCATCGGTATTTGCGCGTAGTTTAACATAATACACTTAGCAAACCATACCACGCAGTTGTCGACGAAATTCAATGATTTCCGTCTATCGATAATGCATTTTGGTAATTACAATATAAATTTACAATTCGCCAACACGATTGTTCAGATAATCGCTCTCTAATAATGGGCTGCCGTCTTCGTTTAGGTATAGATGATACACATGGGAATGGAACAGAGTGGCAGCGCGTTCCCGGATCCCTCACACAAGTCAGTGTCAGTTCAGCGTCAAACTACGTGTGGGGATTAAACGGTCAAAGTGTGTATCGGCGTATGTTCTAAGCCTTACTTAACTAATGCCCTGTGCAACTTTCACTTTAAAGTCTCTTGTTTCTTGTGCATGAATATTTGAGGGCATTTATGCGTTTTTGTGGCGTGTATGCGTGCGCGCGTGCGCGTGCATGAGTGTCAGAGAGCGCGCACTTGCATGTGAATGTGCGCGCGTGTGCGTCTGTGCGTACGAGCAGGCGTGCATGTGTTTCTGTAGTCTGACGAAGAGACATATTCTCTCGTATGCTCACGATTACAATTATTAAACAATAATTATTAATTATAATTAATAGAAATGGACACCGTATTTCTGTTTTACATATTCATCTATTTACTCGCATATACATAGACCTAGCTCCTTTCCGTGCTTTTGGGACTTGCTATTATCCTGCATGTCATACATAACGACGGGAGCAGGGTGCTGCATGTCATGTATAAAGCTGGCTCCATTCCTGAGAGCATATATAATTGATTGATTTATTTC
The DNA here is from genome assembly GCF_000485595.1 of Priapulus caudatus. NCBI lineage: Eukaryota > Metazoa > Priapulida > Priapulimorpha > Priapulimorphida > Priapulidae > Priapulus > Priapulus caudatus. The sequence continues at coordinate 357,927 of NW_014577066.1, read as the reverse complement.
ACGCTTAGGCCTACACTTAAAACGTCTCATTGAGGTCGATGCACATGCGTTGGTTATACGATGCATAATTTGCCGACAGATGTCTCTATTTTATTAACAATTCATTTCCAATTCATTAACAATTAACAATTCAGTGCCACACAAGTGCCATCAATTGTCTTAATTGAACTTTGCCCTGGGAACCTCACCACCGTCCCGATACCCTTGTCACGCTCTAAAAACCGTATTTAAAACCCAGTTTTTGCGGAGTCATTGGTAGTTTATATGAATAGATGTCGCTAGGTGACTGACTGTCAACCGAGATAACATCGCTGGATTCCATCTAACATAGGCGCGTCATTGATTCGGTGTTAGCTATTATATAGTCGTATTGTGTGTGTGTGTGTGTGTGTGTGTGTGTGTGTGTGTGTGTGTGTGTGTGTGTGTGTGTGTGTGTGTGTGTATGTGTGCGCGTGTGTGTTTGACAGCAACCAGCGTACAAATAGACAGATAGACATCGCGGTTTCGAAACCCGTACATCGACGTGACTGAGTTTTTCTGACGAGTTCCGCTCAAACGTTTATCGTAAATTTCGTGGTCCAAAAAGTTTTCGTCAAACATTCCCTAGTTAAGAAGGAAACCTGGAGTTTTGTGAACTGAGGAAATCAATGTTGCCCGAGTCCTGTCGTCGATGCAAGGCAGTTGTATGTGGCCAGTGTATACAATCACAACCCTGATTATTGAATTAATTATTCAAGTTACGCCGAAAATAAAGTGAAATATACGCGCATAGGTACATATTCCAGTTTTCATTATTTCGTAGATGCATCGATTGATAATATTTAGATGACTAGTCCAAAACACTCTTCTTGGACACCAGCGCAACCCCAAACACTAGTGAGTGTTAAAAACAATTATATAATAAATATTATTAAAATATACGTAAATATATGATACTAAAACGGCGTAATGATTTTTCTGACCGATGGGTTTCTGTGGTGGTGTCTAGAAGACTACGTACACTACCACCAAAGAAAGTTTTGGTTTCGTAACTTTAACATAAGGTGCGTAACATTATTAAAAACTCGTACAATAAAACAAAATTATTAGCAAAATAAATGGCCGCATGTTAAACGGTCAATATTGTCTGTTGGAATATGGAAGAAGGTACCTAGAGAATGGAGCTAATCGACGAAGTCGGATCCCGTATAAGAATGATAACATGTATTTAATTAATATAACGATATTTCTTATTACAGTGGAAGTCCGAAAATCCGGACTGCTCGGGGAGTGGGTGGGTTCGGATTTTCGGATTCTCGGGCAGTACTTTTAAAATTCAAATACAGCGAAAATTCTTTGTATGATTATCAACGTAACTCGCGCATGGTGAAACACGACGCGACGTGCCGCTTTCCCAAACGCATGATAGCCTCGCTGTCTAGCAGGCGTGATTTGAGATTAGACAACGTGATGCAAGGGCGGCCCCAGTTTTGCTTATTGAATCTTTGTGGGTAGTTTGTAAGCGCGCAAATGTTCCACGACGAAACAACAAACTGATTGCGAGAACAACGAAGCTTACTTTGCACATTATCAAGTCACTTTATTCAATAAACAGGACCTCGCTTCCAGCACACACGCACGCACACACACACGCACATACACACACGCACACACACACACGCACACGCACACACACACACACACACACACTAAATACCTACCATCCAGAGAGAAGAAAATAAGAGCAAAACGTAAAGATAACAGCTCTTATCCCGGCATTAATTAATTGTTTGTACGTACGGAGACCCCCTGTGAAGAGTACGTTAGCTGTGCGGGCCTATCGCACGCAGACGATGCTGATGAACTGTGAGCAATCTCTACAACGAGTGTGTTAGCGCCGACATGTGCACGCGCGAGACGGTGTAACGATCGCCCATGAGGTAACCTTCATAATCGCCATCAGTGCCCCACGCCCTTGAGGTAACCTTCATAATCGCCATCAGTGCCCCACGCCCTTGAGGTAACCTTCATAATCGCCATCAGTGCCCCACGCCCTTGAGGTAACCTTCATAATCGCCATCAGTGCCCCACGCCCTTGAGGTAACCTTCAGTTGCCTTCAGTGCAGCAACGTTCGTGGGCGCTTTTGGAGAAAAGTTCACTGTGACACCTCGGTGACTAACATTCGTGAGAGCCCGTGAGGTAACCCTCAGTTGCCTTCAATGACTAACGATTGTTATAGTCGTTGGGGTAACTTTCAGTCGCCTTCAGGGACTAACGCTCCCGACCTTGAACATTATTGTGTCCCAGCTACACAGATTCATTGCTGCACTATACGGATGGCTACTATCCGCACAGGTTGGCCCTTCCTAGAATGAATAAGCGTAATAACCATCTGATAATCTCGTCGGTCGATCGCTAATGGAAACATGATTGCTGCTAACGACAATAATATTAGATGAACGAATTACCCCTCGCTATATGCAATAGAATGGATGCTGGTGATCTCACTACATTCGCGTAAGATGGCGCCTTAATCATCTACCCCTCCCCGTAACGGCCACTAGCTCGAATCACGGTCCAGCTCGTTCCACGTTCACGTGAGTATTACCTGCGTAGCTGTGGCCAGCCCTATACGGTACGCTCTACTAGCTACAAAGTGGTCTCTGGACGCTTTCGTAGATCGACGAGACGCCTTGCAACTATATGCCGAGCTGCCCTTCTGCCGACCAGCCCCTCCCCCACCCCACCACCACAATTCCGCACCCTCCGTCGTTTGCATCGTGCACATGGCGGATACTGCGCGACGCCCTCTCGGCGACGCCGTGGCGGCTGCGCAGCGGCGGCCACGGCGCCCCGGACGCGCTCTCACGTGCCGCGCACACAAGATTGCTCACAGTTGCTTATATCGGAGGGACGGGAGGCGCCATCCGATCACCTCCCGCCCATCCCCATCGGTCGCGTCGCGCCGCTACGCCGGCACTCGCTAAGCGAAAATCCGAGCGCCATCCGAATAGAAACGTTCCGGAGCCGAGACCGATGATCCCGCGCTCGCAGTGCCGTCAGACAGTGGCAGAGAGAGAGGCGCCACTCGCCGCTTCGACCTCGCCCGTACAACCTGCCTCCTGCCAACAACGGGAGTCAATAAACGGGAGCTGGCGCATCAGTCCGAGCGGGCGCGTCAGTCGGGTCGGTCGGCGGCTGCGGCCGCGACGGAGGCGACACCTGCCGCACGCTCGCGGGCGTACGTGCGACGTCTGAATCTCAGACGAACCGTTACGACTCCGCACTCCGCCAGCCTGCCTCGCACTCCCCCAACCCACCGCTAACGAGCCCACCCCGCCTTCCAGCGACGCGGAACGCGCGCGCGCTCTCGTGCGCGAACCACGACGGCCTACCGCACAGAAACAAACAGAAACCACCATCACTGTTCGGCGCCAGTTTACATAAGAGCCACGTCGTTAAGTCCAAAGGTAAGCAACCACACCGCGTACTTCTACAGTGAGCCGAATCCCTCCCCAACCCCCCCACCCTAACCCTACCCGCTACCCGAGGAACAACCACGCAGTCGGGCAAGTTCTCGTAGCATACATAATTCGTGCCAAAGAAAAGCACACCGCTACGCGGCGAACGCAGACTCGACACCACGCTCATGCACAACTCGGTAGAAGCACACTGCATCTCACCACCAGCACACTCACGAGATGATGACGAGACAGGCCTCCGCGACAGCGGACGTAGCGAGAACACCCGTGGGAGACGTGTGTCTTCCTCTCTCTCTATCTCTCTCCCCCTTTGTCATAGAAGGAGCATCATTGCCTTCCCCATCCCCCACGCGGTGTACGGTGTACGCAAATAAAAATGTCTACGATCTCGGGAAAACGAGCGCGGATAATCAGAGAACGAGTTCATTGATGCTGTCACTTCACACGTCAGATTACCTCTCAGTGATGACGATCGAAAAGAATACCACTAAAACATGGACTAAAAACTACAAAAAATTATCTCAATTTACATCTTCATCATCTGTACATACACACACGGCCTCGCTCATTCGACCTTCGTCTTTACCTCTCTCTTCACCATCGGTGGTGGCAACAATGTGATCGCCCAGCCACCGCATCCCAGGGCATTAAATGGCACCGTATACGGCGTTTAAAAATACTCTCTGGATGAAAATTAGTGTAGTTAAAAATTGTCATCTGATTTTAAAATTCACAAATTTACAATGTTCGTCGCATATACCGTGGCTAAGAGACAGCAGCAGCGGGTGTCCAAATGCCATCCGGTTGCCACCGAGTGACTGTGTGATCGTGGAGGGGATAAAACGATCTCACGAGCTCTTCACTCACCAACTGAGATCTGATCTTTGAATGACTGCGGAAGCACGCGCACTCACATGAACATGTGCACACGCACACACAGACGGGCACGCACACAGAAACCATGTACACATATGGCTAGGCACGCACGCGCACATGGAATATGTACACACATGGCTACGCACGCACGTCCATAGGGACCATGCACGCACAGACAAGTACGCACACGTGCATGCTCACATGAACACCTTAACATGCACAATACACATGGATACATGCACATATGTACACACGCACGCAAGCCCACGTGAGCACGCGCTACACACATGAACATATGCACAAACGAACGCGTATAGACACATGCATTTACGTAACTGGGTGACGTTACTCTTACATGGCAGTGTGATACACTGGACCGGTTGGACCCTCTATAAAATACATAATCAGAACAGTTCGCTTTGGCACTGACCAACATGGATGGACTAGCATTTCTCGTCACGGGAAATTTCCAGCGAATAACTAGGGGCGGCGGTTACGCGCCGCCCATGCCCAAATTTGACCAATAACAATCTGGATGAGGATGTCTAGGGGGTGCTGACACCATTTTAAAATGTCTTCTTCACCTAGTAGTAGTCGCATATATACATCGGCCGGTGACAACCGCGTAATTTACAGTGCGTAAAACAGCAGCGAGGCGAGACACGCAGCAGAGCGGCGCGCGTGGGGTGCGACGAGCACCTGTACAAAGTTTACAAAATCCAAGCTTCGAATCCTGGCCGCTGCCGCCACCGCTACTGCCCGAGGCGTGCGTGCGTGGGTGCGTGCGTGCGTGCGGGTGGTACCCTCCCTGCTCGCGTTACCGCGGGGTGGGTTGCGCGACCGGCAACGCGACGGCGCGTCGAATTCACGTCGCACGCCGCCAAACGATGCCGAACGCCCGCTTGCGCTACAAATAGTGACGCAAGAGGACTCAGCGCGTGTAGCGGCACCGCGCGCCGACAGGAGGGACCCCACAGAACGCAGTTGTAGGAAGAAACCAGCCAGGCACGCGCACGTTGGTGCGCGTAACCGCGCCCCGGGGCTGCGACGCACGACGACGCCCCGAGCACGTGCGCGGGAGAGAACCGGCCTCGCGCACGCGCTCGCGACGCGGGGGTAGAAAAAACACGAACGGGAGAGAACGACGACGATCCGCAGTCACTCAGGGCAAGGGCAATTTACACGGGGGCGCCCCCTGGCGTTCTCCTGCTACTATCGGTGGACGGCGCGCGTCAGGCCGTTCGGCGGCGACTGCGCGGGATGCATCTCAAACTCGACGAGTAGCGGGAAGTGGTCGGACGGCACGTGCGGGTTCGGGCATCCGACCACCTTGTTCTCCCTGAACCACAGCTCGTCGATGGGGCCGAGCAGGCCGAGCTGCTTGAAGTGCTGCCGCGAGTAGAAGATGTAGTCGATGATGCCCTTGAAGTCGTACCTGCCGGAGAAGAGACGACGCGAGACACGGTGAGTGTGACGTGGCGATAGGGGTGGCGTCACAGCGAGCTTGACATCAGGGCGAGTGTGACGTGGCGGTGAGCGTGGCATTACGGTGAGTGTGACGTGGCAGCAAGAATGACGTGACAGCAAGGGTGACGTGCTGGTAAGTGATGTTACGGTGTATGTGGTGTGGTAGCAAGGGTGACATGGCTTTGTGTGCATCATATCTTACCATTACCAATACGTGAACAAACTCCTGCCTCGAAAGATTTATTGCCTCTCAGACCAGTCTCCGAAATAAGTCTGATACCCCCGGCAGCCAGTCTACCAAATGTGGACTACAGTACAAACACTAGCTATAGTAAAATCTGTAAAAATGACCCAGTCCTGTTCAAAAGCTACCCATCGTGCACTTGGGGATGGGGTCCTACTTCCAACAGTGTCTCAAATAATAAACTCGTGTATATCTTCAGCACATTAAAATTGTAATTATCATTGGCAAAATGTGGATACAACAACCGTGTGCTCAATTTCGGACACTTTCCAGGACCAAATATAATAATAACCCATTTTTCAAGTCTTCCAGGACCATGGCCCATTTTCCGGATGTCGAAAAAAATATCATTCTAAAATTCCAGAACTTTCTGGGTTTTCCAGAATCCAGAATAACCCTGTGTCACCCCCACGTAGCAGTGGTCACCTTCAATCATAACTTTGCAGTGGCACCGCGCAACGTTCAGTACAGTGTCGCAATTTCGAACCCCATCTCGCAATGACGCGACTCACGTGTAGTTTGTGTAAGGCATGATCTCGTTGTCGTACGCGCGCTCCAGCTTGAAGGAATGTGTGAAATCGTCCAGATTCTTCTCCGTGCTGCTGAGCTTGCGCAGCACCGTCGAGTAGCTCAGGTCCTTGAAGTCGGCGTGGGTGATGCCCACCTTACCCGACCGCAGAAACTCGACAACCCCTGCAAGACACGAGCGGGCGCACTGTTGCTGTTACTGTTTAAACACAGGCGCGTGGAGGTGCATGAGTGAGATAGGCAGAGGTTGAGAGAGAGAGAAAGAGAGAGAGGAAGAGAGAGAGAGAGAGAGAGAGAGAGAGAGAGAGGAGGAGAGAGAGAGAGAGAGAGAGAGAGAGAGAGAGAGAGAGAGAGAGAGAGAGAGAGAGAGAGAGAGAGAGAGAGAGAGAGAGAGAGAGAGAGAGAGAGAGAGAGAGAGAGAGAGAGAGAGAGAGAGAGAGAGAGAGAGGGAGGAGAGGGAGAGGGAGAGAGAGAGAGGCAGAGAGCAAGAGCGAGAAACAGAGAGAGAGAGAGAAAGAGAGTGCGAGAGAGAATGTTGTGTGACAGAGGTATTCCCACGAATCAAAGCCTTCGTTCCCGTGAATCTGCCCCTGCACTGAACCTCACGCCTCGGACCTCTCACTCCCCCCCCCTCCCGCACACACACACTCACCGGAGTCCGGCAAGGAGTTGAGATCGCCGCAGAGCAGGGTGGGTATGGTGTTCGGGTCGGCCGTGTGCGAGCCGGGCCGGAAGCTCTGCGACTCCTCGGCGATCGTCTTCAGCTCCGACATCAGCATCATCGTCTGGATGAGTTTCACGTCGCAGTACTCCGGGTCCCAGTGCATGTGCGCGGTGCAGATGAGCACCAGCTGGCGCGCCTGCGCGGGGTCTGGCGGCAGGCCTGCAGTTACAAACAACTCGTCAGCAACGGCCGACGGTCGAAGCTTCGTAGACTTCACTTACTTTCACTCATACTCTTGGTGCTCCGGTGGGACATAAGGCCGTCGAAGCTTCGTACGCCCGAGGTGAAACCTTTCTTCCTTGGACTTTTACAGGACATTTCGCGGACTCGGAAATTCCATTTTCCGGACCACGAGATTCAATCGAAATGCAATAAAATCTGTCTACCTAGATGCCAATTTTGTATGTTGCTATTAACTTTTATCGAGCAAACTCTTGCCTCAAACAAGGTTTAATTCTTATCGACAGTAGAGAAGGCGTATAGCCTAATAATAATAATAAGTTTAAAATACTGAGGGTATACCTCAGTATTTTAAACTTATTATTATTATTAGTAAAATATACACAACGTCGATGTGCCTTAATTTCAAGAATTGCTAAAGACTAAACATCTAGGACCTTCTACGACCACAGCGCTCGATTGACACTCCCGGCACTGGCTCACCGTTCTCGAATATTGCTTCTTTGGTTTCTAGCAATGCTGCGAGGCCGATGTTGTCCTTGGTCATCACGCGATTGAGCATGTCATCGGAACCCTCGGCGTTCGCCATCGCCAGCTGGTTAAACTCTACAAGGTGCTCCTTCACCAGTGAGAACCTAACACAGCGAACACACAATTATTAATAAACCATGATACTATTAATATTAATATTTAATTCATATGTAAATATATAATAACTTCACTAGCGACCTCGAGCTTTCAACTTATACTAAATTTTGCTTATACAGGGATGAGATTAGATAATTTAATTTTCAGCTGACATTTTAATTAGCAAACAGAGGAGCGAGCAATGCGAGGACCGTAGGTCATTTTTTTTAAAGAATGGTGCAATTTGGTGCATTCTAAGCTATTCTGAACAAATTATAGGAGACTCTTGAATCATCCTTTCTCAGTTGTCAAAGAGGAAGACCAAACGATACTAATAATAGCAAATTGGGGGGGGGGGCTCAAAATAGGGCAAGTTTTGTTATTAAATGTCTAGACATAATGATATTTTTTATGTTCCACGTCGCCTTGCATTGTTTTACTCAGACATAAGCTGCCTTACTGCGACCGAGATTTGAATGAAAAAAACACAATGCGAATGGAAGCAATCAGTGGCATAGTCATGCACAGAACATACGAAGCAACATGTAAACCCGGCCCCCCAGGGCCAGGCATACGTCGTTACGTGATCAGCTACCTCAAATGTTTGCCCCTCTACTGCAGCCTGTGAACGAGAATTTTCTTTTCTGGTACGACGAAAACAGATACACTGTATACTTCGCTGTCAGCCTACTGTCTACCTCCTACAGATATACAGTCAGGTGCTGTGAGGGGTATAATAATTAAATTGTTACATTGTTACCGCCCTCCCAATTTCCTCAACGAATTTAGACGTTTCACAAAATCGACCCCTGGGACTGTCAAATCCGCGGATTTCCGCGGATCCGCAGAAGAATCTCATCCCTGCTTATATTCACTTATATTTAATGTATAACTTTACAAATATAAATTGTATTATATTACTCATTTTACTATTATTATAATGTTACTGATATTTTACAGTGTGTATGTGTGTGTGTGTGTGTGTGTGTGCATATGTATCTATACTATATCGAATTACTATTATGTTCTCGTCTCAATGGCATCGCGTGAAATAAATGTCTCGTGCAATGTAGGAACAATGCCACGTACTTTGATGTTCTATAGAAGATTGCACAACCATCTACAAATTTTCGTTCAGACTCCAGCATAGTCTTTGCTCGAGACTTTGGCGAAAAAATGCCATCGTATCCGTCCCGCTTGAGCTCAGGCAGGAAGAAATTGTAAAACTGATCCGTTTCGACCTCCTGCATGATAGAAAACGTCAGGTGAGAATCACAGGCGAGTAAGGCCTAAGATAAAATATTGCTTGTTTCCCCTTTACCGACCGACTCGCCAAAACGCTGCTACTCGACACATTTTATTGGCCGATTAAAACAAAACAAAAATTATTTCGTTTTGCCAAAAAAAAAATTTCATTTGTTCCGCAAAAACATATACACAAAACAGAATATACAATATACATATGCACATCTTGTCAAAACAAAATAAAAAATAATTTTCACCTACCTACCTACTCGGTACCCTGAGAGGCGAGTAGGTAAAGGAAAAACAAAAAAAAATTTAAGGGTGGCCTAACCAAGCCAACACAAGATGCAAACAGGTAGTCCGGGTAAAGCAAAAAAATGCAGCTCCACGCAAACACAAGCCACCTTAACATAGGCACAAAAATACAGACTTGCTATTTATATATCATATCTAGATATCACCCAGGGAACAGCTGACTATGTTAATGATGTGACGGCCAGTTATCGGGATAGCTCGCTGGTATTTATAATTAAAAGACTAAAGTTTACACTTCCGGCCAAGAGAGAGCAGCACTGACCTGCAAGCTGATAATGTCGGCCGCGTACTGCCTGATATCCTCCATGATGCCTTTTCGCCGGTATTCCCAGTTGAGCGCCCAGCTCGGGCAGTAGCCGTAGATCTGCCGTGTCGCGTACTTGTCGCAGAGAACGTTGTAGCACATCACCGTGAACACCGCTGCGAAGGGAAGGCGGTTAAAAAACAAGCACTCAAGCATGTCTGCCGAAAAACACAGCCATCATGCCAACTTCCGACAGGCGCATCTTTGCCATGGAGTCGATCAACACATGACACTCATCCTATATTTTTTAGCCGCATGCCACCAAGTAAACAGTCTCCCTCTCTTTCCGTCCCCTTACTTCCAACTCCCTTCCCTTCCCTCCGACTTTCTTCCAACTACTTGCCCTTTCCTCTGCCTTCCTTTCCTTTTATTCAGATTCTCTCCCCTTTCGTCCCGACTCTCTCCTCTTCCGTCTGCGTATAACACCCCTCTGACACCCCTCTCATTTAAAGACTCCCTTCCCTTTCGTCCCGACTCCCTCCCCTCTCATCCCGACTCTCTCCTCTTCCTTCTGTGTGTAACACCCCTCTGACACCCCTCTCCTTTCCCCGTGCACAGCGGGGGTACGCGGTGGGGGCTGCACTCACCGCTGATGTGCGCTCGCTCGCCTTGCACGGCAGGGGTAGGGGGGGGGCTGCACTCACCGCTGGTGTGCGCTCGCTTGCCTTGCACAACAGGGGGGGGGGGCTGCACTCACCGCTGGTGTGCGCTCGCTCGCCATTCTCGGTGACGACCCACTGCCGCGTCGTCGGCTGCACGGCGTTCACCGTCAGGTGGTCGAGCATGTACGTGAGCAGCTTCACCGTGCCGTTCGGCTCGCTGTAGATGCTGAGAATCTCGGCCGAGAGTGGGTTGCCCTTCAGTCCTGCAACACGGACGCCCGACCGTCGGTCAGTCAGCAGCAGTCTCTGCCGACTCCTTGCTCCCCCTACCCCCATCCGAGTCCCTCGTCTCCCGTCCGCATTATTACCCTTTCCTCGGTCCTCTTCCCCTTTCCTCGGACCTCTTCCCCTTTCGTCGTATGAGTGCGTGATGAGGGCCCGTGCTTGCCACCTCAGCGGGGGCAGCACTTGCAATCAGGGGGCCGTTGTCAGAAACATCGTAAAGTTAATGCTAATGGTAATGCTAAGATAACACTTACGACTAATGTTAATATTACGAGAGGGGCGTTGACAGAAACACATCGCAGCTATTAGAAAACTTACGATAACAGGAACTTCATCACAAGGCTGCTGATTGGATGAGAATCGATCACAAAATTCAAATTGATGAAAAACGACGCGGTCAGGCATTTATTCTGCACAACAAGACAGATTCTCACACTGTAACACGAGATGCGAGAGTCGTGCCAAGTGGCAGCCATTTAAAACAAAAGAACAAATGCCAATACGCCATTTGTAAATGTTTTGTTTTGTTTTATGATCGGTAGATAATTAATGTTTTTGACGTGTTTTAAAAGAAAAACACATTTTACTCATTATTATAAAATATAATATCACTATAATTGTAATTCGTAGTGTAAATGTGTTATTTTCATCTTAATATTAAAGTTACGAGAGGGTCTGGGCTCTCATAATGTTAAGAGAATATTTTCGAGGATTTTTCATTCTCGTATCTTTCTCGATGTTTCTGTCAACGGTTTACGAGTGGAAGTTAATGTTAAGACTAATGTTAAGACTAATTTTGTTTCTGACAACGGGCTCCAGTCACGGAATTAAAACTAAAGAGACTTCAACATTGAAAGAAAGCAATGGAGGGTCAATAACAAAATTAAGGTAAAGAGAGAAGGGCTACGATTTGTTAGGGCTGCTTATCTTAGAGGGGGGGGGGCGCTTACTAAGTACCTAAATACAGTATTAGCAAAACAACTTGGCCCCAACTAAATCCTAGCAATAACTTAATACAACTAATAACTTCATACAAAATTAAATATGGGCAATTGATTAAATATTTTTTTATTTAATTTATAACATTTAATTCATTCATTTATTCAATATAGAATAAATGCACCGTACGGGGTGGCTGTGGCACCAGTCGTAAGTGCGAGAGAGCAACTCACCGAAGTTCTGCAGCTGGAAGAGCTTGCCTAGCTCGTAGGGCAGCACGCGAAGGTAGTTGTTGTTTAGTAGCAGCTCCCGGAGCATGATCATGTTGCCGAGCTCGAACGGTAGGCTCCGCAACTTGTTCGACGACAAATCCAGGTACGTCAACTACAAGAACAGCAGCGGGAATGAAGACGAGCACAGGTGCGCCTACAGTTACAAGCGCGGGCTCGATCGCAACCATAGGTCAGTAGGTAACTTGTGGCCATTTCCATTTTTGCCAAAAAGTGGATGTGGCTCGAATGTAGGTCAACTGGCGTGCTCCAAAATAGGACGTTCAAACCTCTCCCATAGGAGTAACAACTATATGCAATTTGAAACATGTGGGTCAAACAGTTCTTGAGTTATCGTTGACCGTAGCGAAATGTTTACGGACGGACGGACGTACGACACCTCATGGCAATAGCTCATCTTGACGATGTCAAGGCGAGCTAAAAATGTCCTGACGAGGCACGCAAAACAAATGCGTGCGACAAGAACTCACGTAAGATAGTCGGCAGATCTCTGGCGGAATGCGTGATAGATTGTTGTCATTCAGGTATAGGGATGTCAGGTGTTGTAACTTCCACAGCTCAGGGCTGAGGTTCCGGATCGTGCCTGCCACGATACAGCGCAGTGCGAATGAGCAACCGCTAGTTAAAGGATTTATTGCAAAATCATTACTCCAAAACGCACAATCCGAAAGAAAATATAGCTAAATATAGTCTCACCTTATAGCGAATATATTACTGATTACACCAACTTGAAAAACACTAAGCATTTATGCTGTTATACCATAGAAAATTGGAATTGAACACGCCGTAACACCATGGCATAATTGATTATAGCGACAATGAATTTGCAAATTACGCCTTAGTTTACCAACAAGTTACAAATTCAGCCATTGTGCACCTAATTCAAACAAAAGGGCAGCTGATTTTGTGTAATTTACTCCGTTTCTATTTTGAAATTGGCCAATAGCTAGAGATATCGCGAAATAGTCTGAGATTCACAAGAAATGGTGGCAGTAATAAAAATGAGTAATTAAAACACGAATTTTGCATGTTTTGGTGAATATAGCCCAGTACGAAGGTTCTAAGACATGTGAGCGTTACTCAAGCAATAACGGTAAGTGTCGCAAAAGTGGGGAAAACATGAGACTGGTTGGAAATTATGTTAGAAATCCAGGCTTTCATAATGCTTCAGTGGTATCAGACTTGCCACGAATACAATAACTTACACGCAAGCCGTGAATATATGTGGCGGGATTAAATACGACCAAACCTAACTTTTAGCACTAAGCTCTGCCCTAAAAAGATGTTAAAAGCCTAACCGTGATCTCTAGTTCTGCCCATAAAAAACGTTATCTCTATTTCTGCTACAAAAGATGGTCAATGCCTACCTGTGACCAATAGTACTGCCCTAGAATATGTCAACCAGTCTACCTGTAATTTCTAGTTCTGGCCAGTATGACTTCTTGCCTGCGAGTGCATCCTCAGTCGACATGAGCGTGTGTAGGCGCCGTGGATTCGGTGGCTCATACTTCTTGTTGTAGGATATTCCTAAAAGAAAAACAACTGCGAATATCAACCAGGAACAGATGTGTGAACATCTGTCCCAAAGAGACCAATATGAACTTTACAAATAGAAGAGGAACAGAGATATAAATCTAATGGCACATTCCGATCGAACGCGGAAGGAGAGTTCCTATACCTGAGCACATCTGCACAGGAGCAGAATAGTCATTGAATTTAAAAAAGAACAGGGAAGAAACAATTGACAATGAACTATCTCCCTATCTACTCAAGTATGTTTTCTTTTACAATCACGTCGATTCCTGGCAGGTCAAATGCAAGTATGGCACGTACGCTACCTAATGGGCACTTTTATTCAGAGATGACAGTATGACATGTGTCATACTTGTACCATATAATCAGAATACAATTTACAAATGAATTGATCTGCACCAAGCAATGCAGAAGAGAATCAGCACACCATGATTAATTCTTGCTGCCATGCAAAACATTCAGCCACCTGGCAATGATTTCTTGTTTGTGCTAACAACACAATGAATTTCACAACCCATACCTATAGTATATAGTCACATAGAATAATGAACATATACCAGAGTTTCTTCTGAGGGGAAAACTAGACAAAGGAGGTAATGCCCAGTTTGGGGAAAAATGCGCATGATGGATACAAATACAGGATGTATTGATATACTTATAGGTACATAGATACAGGATATACTTATCAGTAAATACAGGAACATTTTCACAACAGCGATGTTAAATTTGACAAAGGCAGTGCGCCACTGTGCCTCAGCTGCCTCTTATGTATAAGAAACCTTGTATACAAGTGGTACTTGGCAGCCCTAGATTGTAACGGATCTGTCACTTTATGGGAAACAAGAAATTGTCTAGGGATGACCCAATAATGTAATACTCACTTCCTTGGTTGGAACCTTGGTCCATTGGAGACATTCTGCACCAGGTCCCCATCACTTGTTGCCGTTCACCTTATTTCCTATAACAAATAAAATGCTTAATATTATATTCTAGTATTAGAAAAGTATATCTTATAGTTGAATTATCAATTCTTTCCCACAAATACTTGTTTGTGATCAGATTCCTAATTCTATCATACAGTATCCAACATAAATAAATCATCTCACTATAATACTTTAGTTAATTAACCAGTGATCAGGGGCAATACCTGAATGCTGCTGGGCCCTATTAGGCAAACATAACTTACTATACATTTAACTAAATTCATACATGAAATGCATAAAGACCAGTTGTAACCATACACTGATACCAAATAGGGTTCAAACTGACATTCTAGTCTGCAGAGATTGGGATTTGAGAGATTGGGATTTGCACGGGAGTTTTTGCCAAATGTAAATGTCAGTTGTAATTTTTTTCGGTGATGCACATCAAACCATTGACACAGAAATTCCTTCACAACCTTCCACACTCCATCCAGGTTGTGCTATTGTTACTTCTTATGATATCTCGCTTAAAATTAAATACAAATTAAATGCACGTGGATTATATTTAACATCTAAAATCTGTGCACCCTGTACCTGTGCAAGATCTCACTGTGGCCTTCCATGCTCTGCAAACTTACAGACGTTAGTATACGATGTTGTCAAAATTCCATCAGGTTTGAAATAATATAAGGCCGTGGCTACGCGTCCGGACATCCATCTCACACAGTGATCTTGCCACACGTACACGCATGATTGCGCAACGGGACGCTCTGCTGATTGCCGAGTGTGTG
The DNA here is from genome assembly GCF_000485595.1 of Priapulus caudatus. Lineage (NCBI taxonomy): Eukaryota > Metazoa > Priapulida > Priapulimorpha > Priapulimorphida > Priapulidae > Priapulus > Priapulus caudatus. The sequence goes on along the minus strand of NW_014577066.1, from coordinate 342,592 downwards.
TGAGAGAGAGAGAGAGAGAGAGGTGTGTGTGTGTGTGTGTGTGTGTGCACGTGCGTGCATGTGATAGAGAGAGACAGGGTTCTCCCTACGTTGCGCAAACGGGGCGCAAGCGCCCCGTTTGGAAAAACTCCCCCCTGTTTCAATCGTTGCGCCCCGTTTGAAATACCTCCGCCCCGATTAAATTCCACCACAATAAAAGTTTGACAGCGCGGGAATCGATCGTCAAGAATTCCCATTTGACCAGGACCACCGACGCGTGTATTTTTACCGTACCACGCATGCACTGCAGACCATACACAAGTACAAACAGTTAACCTGTACCGAACCCAACACTAACTGTACACCAACTCGGCTATCATATATATACAAGAACCCCAAATACCGTCTATGGTGTGGTGGCGATTTTACGCATTAATTAGTGGTACGGTAAAAAAACACGCCCCGGACCCCCCTAGTTTCCCCTCCCTTCCCCCGCTCGCCCCCTCCCCCTCGCCCCTGTTTCAATTTCATGCTGGGGAGAACGCCTGAGGAGGGAATGTTTATGTGTTGTGCAGCCGATGCGTGCATGTGATAGAGAGAGGGAATGTGTATGTGTGTGTCACGCGTGAGAGAGAGAGGTGTGTGTGTGTGTGTGTGTGTGTGTGTGTGAGAGAGAGAGAGAGAGAGAGAGAGAGAGAGAGAGAGAGAGAGTGTATGTGTGTGTCACGCGTGAGAGAGAGGTATGTGCGTGCGTGTGTGTGTCTGTGTGTGTGTGAGAGAGAGAGAGAGAGCTATAGGTGTGTGTGTGTGTGTGCGCAAGAGATAGAGAGGGAGAGAGAGAGCTGTGCGTGTGTGTGTGAGAGGGAGAGCGAGAGAGGACGGATGAAAGGATAGACAGCAGCAGTGCATATATTTTACGGGAAGGCTATATTGTATATTTTCGTCAATCAGCAGAGCGTCCCGTTGTGCAATAATGCGTGCATGTGAGTGGATGTCCGGACGCGTAGCCTGGAGGCTAGGCGACTGGTTCCGGACGCGTAGCCACTGCGATAATATAAACGGTAACAGCTGAGAAAATCGAGCGTTAATATTTATGGGAAACCAAGCGCTAAGTTTTTTGAGTAAATGACGATTAATTGAGAAATGCATGTGAATACCGTGAACGCATACGCTATTGTTAACTTAATATAATTTTGCATCAACTTGTAGGCCTATATCATGTATATATCTGGCTATCTGTAGCGGCCTATAACACAACAATTAAGAAGAGGGTAGACTGTGTCACCTTTTGACGTTTTGTCATTGACACCCAACATGCGGAAACGTTGTATTTTCCCAATAGATTTAGTGATGCAGGGCCTAGAGAAGAACATACATAAATAACGTAGATAGTAATAAAATTAAATTATAATAGGCCTAGTCAGCCAAGTCACTAGTGATACATCATATGTGCAAGTTTACTGTTCATGTGTTCGGCCAATCAACAATGCAACTTCTAGTTGCGCATCAACCTTTTAAATCTTTATCTGAATAGCGTTTAACGAGTTATTATTTATAACAGATGCCTGCTGATGCACGGTCCGACTTATAAGCTGTGGGGTTTTATTAAAACGCACATGTTTGACGAAACTTACCACTTTTTCTCACATTTTCGTCAAAACAAGGGCAAATATGGCCGACGACGAGCAATCTATCACCTGATTGGAGGGATAATATTTAACAATATTTGGCCTCAAAAATTGCCCTAAACTGCTTTAAAAATATTACTGTACTTTGATTTACATTGAGGATTTGTTATTATTACAATTAAACACACGTGTAAGGCGGTTTTTGCATCAAATCGGCATTGGAATTATTAAACAAGTGAGCATTGCAATGAATTATGTAGGTGTATGAGTTTTTGATAAGTGATAATGATAGAGGTCACGGAAAAATCGTAATGACTTCTAACCCGTTGAATAAAATTTGTGAAAAGGTGCATACTTAATTTATATAAAAGGAAAGTGAGCTATGCAAACTAGCTGGAACGGAAACCAATCTAACCGGCAACAAGTTCACAGGAAAATTCGTATTACATGACCGTCTTACGCACAGGCACTTGAAGCATATCAACTGTAAACATACGGCGCCGCCATTGCGCGTACACTAACACATATATATTGAGCACACTAATACATATATATAACTCAATATATATGTGTTAGTGTACGCGCAATGGCGGCGCCGTATGTTTACAGTTGATATGCTTCAAGTGCCTGTGGTCTTACGTGACACGTGTGACGAAGTGCTTGTTGCCTGTGACTGTCTCATCATCATAACAATCGGCCAGTCATATATCGAATACAGGCAGACTACAATGCGCCTTTGCTGCTATGTAATACAGAGGCAAAGTGACATAATCCTGTTTACGTAGTCACCGCAGTAGAAGGCTGCTAGTGCTAGTCAGAGTGAGATAGTTTAATTTGTATTCTGTTACTGTTAGTGACAGTGTTACTCACTGTTACATTCACTCAGTGATTCACTGATTCAGTCACACGACGACCTTGGAATTAGTCAATTACTCCCCGGAACTAAGACAAGAGTTTGGAAAAAAGGCAGATGGAGGAAGCGTGTTCTGGTCAGCCATCGAGCTTATGCAGTGGCTCAAACAAAGACATATCAACTTTGGGGTATGTGGTTCTTTCACACAACCTCTCACAACTCAAGCACTAGTCTATAATTAGACCCCACCCACACATTCATTGACTCAATGAGTATATAATGCAATATTACACTACATACTAATAGTAAAGTAATTAGAAGTGGCATTTAATTCCATTGTGAGCTTGAAGCACGTTGTAGAACCTAAACCAACTGCTCTGATATGTGATTCAGTAATCATTTTTTGCAAAAGTGACTTGTTATGAAATAGCATCAAAATTCAAATGTCATATGTGTTATTTTCGGTACATATGGTACATCCTATTCATAGTAGATAGATAATTATATATATTTAGCAATTTAGGGCGAATTGATCACAGTCTCAAAGTTACAGCTCATCCTATGTAACCCTTTATCCTGTCACAGGCTGACTCTGATGGGCCAAAGGCTACATGTGTAGAGCTATCTCCAAGTCAATTGATCTTAGCATGTACATATGATAACATTTTATGAGTCCCTAGAATTTCACATTGAGGTGATGGTAGTCAGATCACAAATGATTAGATGTATGCATATACAGTAAACAGAACACTCGCAATTTTTTGTAACCAACATGTTTTTAACGACTGGTATCTGTGTTGAATGAAAAAAAACTGCTGTCAGCTGTCGAAAATGTCAGATAATTAGTACCCAGACTGCTTCCTCTTCCAGATTGTGAACCAAACAAATCGTTGGTTATATATCCCTTTATAGACAGTCTACAGTATGATGTGGTCTAGTGGTATAAGTCCTACTGCAGTCTACACTGCTGATAATTAGATGATAAAAACTCACGAGGCCTGACTTGGCAGCACTCTGCGCTCGATCACATGAGCCTGCAGTGAGCTGTTCACCATCCAGCTCGGCATTCTAGTGGGTTTACTCTAACTAGGGCAAAGTGGTGATGATCTCTCCCACTCCCCAGCAGGAGGAGCGAATCTAGGGATTGTATAATTGCTGTAATGATATAAATTATTTAGATTCTGCTGATATTGTCTGAATATTGCAATATACACACAGTCAAAACTGTGTTACTGCCTCTGTCAGTGGCCACTTCTGCTGAACAACCGCACGTTCATGAAGGCCACTATTGGTAGTTCCCTTGAAAGGCAGTTATACAGTGAAACCATTACTATAGAGCTGCAAGTTGCAACCTGTTCATAAGTGCCACTTTTGGTATCTCCTTTGAGTGGTTGATGTATATACAGGTTTGACTGTGTACTGAAAACAACAAGCTATTGTTAAACAAATTACACGACTACCCATTACATGAGAGCACTTTTTACTACAGATGGTTTCACGGGGATGTTCCAAGGAATGTTGCTGAAAGCTTGTTGCTACGCAATGGCGTGGATGGCTCTTACCTCATAAGAAACAGTAGTTCACCGGGAGAGTACGCCTTGTCTGTACGGTAAGCTTACTGCTGTGTGAAAGGTAGGCGTGTGTGTCTGCAAAGCGTGTACATACATCTGTGCATAAGATCAGCATGTACCTATTTGTATGGTAACTTTATCAGGTCTGTTTAAAAAGTAGGACTACATTTCTTTGTAAAGTAGGTATATTCCTTCCTATTGGTGTATGACTGACTGTACTGCCACTTTGCACACACCTGTCTGTTGCAACCTGCCTATCTATGTGTGTGTCTGTCTGTCTGTCTGCTTGTCTCAGGGTCTGTCTGTTTGTCTGTGTGTCTGTCTGCCTGCCTGTCTGTCTTGTCTGTGTGTCTATCTGTCAAGTAACAAGTCAACTGACTGTTGTAACTTGTGTATGTGTGTAATGTCTGCAAGCACCTTCCTGTTGTAACCTACCTCTGTATGGCAAGTAGGCGCACTGTCCTGACTGTCGTGGGCATACACCTGTCAGCCATTATCGATGCTCTAACAGTAGTACTAGCGTACTTCAAATGTGTGCAGGTGCAAAGATGCGGTGAAGCACTTCAAGATTCAGTGGGATGGCAGGGAGTACAGGTTTGGCATGGGCGTCTTCGACAACATACAGGACTTTGTCCAACACTTCACGAGTCAGCCTCTTATAGGGGGCGAGTCAGGTTTGTCACGCATGCCAGGCCGCCGCTTGCAGTGTCAATGTGAAAATTTTGGCGAAAACGTTGCAAACTGTTACTACAATAAGCACCTTTTTGTACTTTGCCGTTGTACTGTTCAGAGGGGTCTCGGTTGATTATATGCTTAGTGAATTGGGTTGTTTAGCAATATAACATGCCTTCTTGCATATCCCACAGCAGTATAAACATGTTGTGATCTGATTATCTTTAAGAGATATTTTACAAGCTGTGAAAGCATTATGCGCTTAATCAAATTTCAAGACTACCCCGTACTTACACGTCTGATTATCCACTCAGGTGTACTGACAGTGTTGAAGTTTCCATATCTTAAAAATGCAAAGGAGCCAGCAGAAGTGTTTGAACTCATCAAGATGCACAGAGAGCTGCCCATCTCAGAACTGAAGCCGAGTAGCTCAGTAAGTAGTTTGTTGTGTGGTGATTCATGCGATGCGTCATGCAAGGGTGCTGTCACAATAGTCACATAATTCGAGTGTGTTTAGAAATATCGGTTGCGACCGACCGAGCTCCCTGTGATAAATTTGTAATCTTTTGTGAGTAAGCAATTCATAGTGATAACGTTTCTGATACTACAGGAACAAATTTGTCAGCTCAGTGCAAAGAATCAGCATGCAGGGCTAACTATATCCGTGTAAGTGCTCTTGACGTTGCTACGAGAGTGCGGAAGCCTTTGTGCCAATGGATGTACTTTCTGTGCAGCTATGTGTAGTATTCATGCAGAATTTCTGAAGAGATTCACATAAGTATTATCTTTTGCAGATTGATTATAAGGATGGGTACTTGACAAAACTTGGTGGGAGTGTGAAGGTAAGTTAATCCCCTGTATGTAGATGCAATTAAGATGCGATTGGTGGTTAAGGGTTATCTGATTGTTTGCACTGTATTGGAATAGTCACCACATAGGTCTACACCGCAGCACATTTATGAGTAAACGTGCGAACAAACACGGAATGATTACATATGGATATATATGTATATGTATGTATGTATGAATATATATATATATGCATATATCACGGTATATTATACTGCGGGGTTGTAGGTACACTGCAGTGTGTAATATAGTTATGATGGAGGTGTAATACAAGTGTAATGCTGGTATCATGCAGGATCGATATAGGTGTAATACAGGGGGCCGTTGTCAGAAACATCATAAAGTTAATGCTAATTTATAATTTAGTGTTAATGCTAAGATGACACTTACGACTAATGTTAATGTTACGAGAGGAGCGTTGACAGAAACACATCGCAACTATTAGAAAACTCACGATAACAGGAACTTCATAATTTGATGTCACAAGGCTGCTGATTGGATGAAAATCGATCACAAAATTCAAATTCATACACATTTATTGTACATCACAGTAATTTATGCATATTATGATGGCTAACCACATATAAATAATATTTGATGTAAAACGACGTGGTCATGAATTTATTCTGCACAACAAGACAAATTCTCACACTGTAACACGAGACGCGAGAGTCGTGGTAATTAAAACGAGAACAAATGCCATACGCCATTTGTAAATGTTTTGTTTTGTTTTATTAGCTCATCTGACATAGTCAGATGCAGCTTGTAGAATCGCTTGATCGTCCGTCCGATCGTCCGATCGTCCGA
>NW_014577066.1:332320-334260 GCF_000485595.1 Priapulus caudatus | reverse complement strand
CAGGAGGTTATGTTTTCACCGGCGTGGGTTTGTTGGTTTGTGGGGTTGTGCGTTGGTTTGTTTTGTGTACAGCCTAACTGAAAAAGTTATGGACAGATTTCATAAAATTTTCAGGATAGGTCAGAAATGGGCTTAAAATTGATTAGATTTTCGTGGTGATCCGGATCCAATTAATTAATTAATGAATTAAATTTTCAGGATAGGTCAGAAATGGGGTAACTTAGAATTGATTACATTTTGCTGGTGATCCGGATCCAATTAATTAATTAATAAAATTTTTAGTAAAGGTCAGAAATGGGGTAACTTAGAATTGATTACATTTTGGTGGTGATCCGGATCCAATTAATTATTTAATTAATTAATTAATTAACATTTTCACAGTGAGAGAATTGAGCTGCCTTGGCGGAGGTCTGCGCTCTCCGAGTGCTCTAGTTAATTAATAGAATCATCCCCTGGCTACAAAAGTCGAGGGTGTCGCGGCCCCCTGTGCTCGTATTGGATATAAGAGCTAATGTCTCGCTGCCGTTTATCACAAACTTTACCGTTCTGGGTGCGTTCTGTTTTGCCGACATTAAGATGGATTGTACGAGCTCGCCGGTAAGTCCTCTCCGTCGATAGAAGTGCGGGGCTTGTCTCCGGAATGTCACGTACGAACGTAGCTGTCTGTCTGATTCGATACGGAACAGTTGGCGCCGCGTTCCTTCATTCGGAACCGAGTGATTGCTGTCGCGTGCCGCCCCACTTTGACTAGAGACACTTTAGAATAATTGTCATCGCGTGCTGCCATTTCGGAAAGCAGAACGATTGGAATGCAGTGGTTGTCATCGCACGCTGCCATTCGTAGAGTGCGATCGATGTGTGTGCGCGCGCGTGTGCTATGAACGTGACGTGGTCTGCACGAGTAGTGGTGTGCTGTTAGCGACGTAAGGCATTCTCGCGTACACGTACGGCGACCGCCGCAATCGCGACACAGTGCATCTTGCGATTATCGAGCGATTAGCATATATAACACGGGTGTGAACGGGCCCAGGCAGACCGTAGCAAGATTTCAGTCTCGCGTATTTGTTGTAGCGCACGTTTATATTCGATTGCCGTTTTTTGAAAGGTGGTTTGTAGTGTGGGCAAGGCGCATGCTGTTGCATGCTCTCAGTGAGGTGACTGGTGTTGAGATAGTCTGGTGTAGGATTGCTAGGCATCGTAGAGCTCTTCTTGGGAATAGTAATCATCTTGTGTCACCCCTCCCCCCCCCTCCGGTCACTCGCTTCTTGACTTTTGAGGCGCCACCAACTGGTCACAACAAATGCTACTCAAGGCACCACCTACTGGCTACCCCAACTTCTACTCAAGGCGCCACCTACTGGCCAGCCCAAATGCTACTCAAGGCGTCACCTACTGGTTGCCCAACACCCTATTGAAGACGCCAACTAATTGTCGTCAGCCTGTCTTCTACCGCGTGCTTGCAGAGCTGGAAGACGAGGTGGTTTGTGCTGACGCGCAACGAGCTGAGCTACTTCAAGGACAAGAACGACAAGGAGGCGATTCGCACAATGCTGCTCGAGGAGGCACGTGGCTGTGAGACCGACAACACCAAGGACAAGGAGCACTGCTTCAAGTGAGTGCCGAGAAGGGGCGGGGGGTGGAGGGAGGGGACGTGGCAGCGGGTGGGGGATGGAGGGAGGGGACACAGCAGCGGGTGGGGGATGGAGGGAGGGGACTCAGGAGCGGGTGGGAGATGGAGAGAGGGGACGCGGCAGCGGGTGCGGGATGGAGGGAGGGGACTCGAGGAGCGGGTGGGAGATGGAGAGAGGGGACGCGGCAGCGGGTGCGGGATGGAGGGAGGGGATGCAGGAGCGGGTGGGAGATGGAGAGAGGGGACGCGGCAGCGGGTGCGGGATGGAGGGAGGGGATGCAGCAGCAGGTGGTGGATGGAGGGAGGGGAT
>NW_014577066.1:298647-331916 GCF_000485595.1 Priapulus caudatus | reverse complement strand
GCGGGTGGGGGATGGAGGGAGGGGACACGGCAGCAGGTGGGGATGGAGGGAGGGGGACGCGGCAGCGGGTGGGGGATGGAGGGAGGGGACACGGCAGCAGGTGGGGATGGAGGGAGGGGGACGCGGCAGCGGGTGGGGGATGGAGGGAGGGGACACGGCAGCGGGTGGGGGATGGAGGGAGGGGGCACGGCAGCGGGTGAGGGATGGAGGGAGGGGACACGGCAGTGGGTGGGAGATAGAGGGAGGGGATGCAGCAGTGGGTGGGGGATGGAGGGAAGGGACGCAGCAGCGGGTGGGGGATGGAGGGAGGGGACACGGCAGTGGGTAGGAGATAGAGGGAGGGGATGCAGCAGTGGGTGGGGGATGGAGGGAGGGGGCACGGCAGCAGGTGAGGGATGGAGGGAGGGGGCATGGCAGCAGGTAGGGGACAGAGGCTGGGGGTATGGCAATTCACTCAGGCGGGGCATGAGGTAATTCGTCATCCTCAGCTTACTGTTGCTCTCTCGCTGTTGTTATATAAAGGTTCACTTGTGCCAGACGAATTCATTGGCCACCTTCATTATGTTATCAGGTTGGTGTTTCCATGGAGGACTTTCTTCATGTATGCATCAACGGGTGCAGAGGCTCAAGGGTGGATCCAGGCCTTGCGCTGGCAACTGGTACGTGACAACACATCACGGAAGTGCCCGTCGATTGTATTGGGACCGTAAGATTATGTCAGCTTCCCCAGCACGCCTATTTGCGAGTTGGCACGCAGGGGTCGCCGCAGGCACATGCAGATGACACGTGGCTGTGGGTTCCACGACCACTCGTGACACGGTGACTGCAAGGCGTGGCAAGCTCACATTTTCCGTGTCTGATCCATTCGACCTTCACTTGTGCGTCGTAGCCATGCTGGGGTGGGGTCGAACAGCTGCCATGTTGATGTTTATCTATCTATAGTTTATGGCTTATCTGTCTACACGATGTCTTGTCTTGCAGAGGCATCCGCACGTGATGACACTGTGATGAGCGTGTGTGGCAAGGTGTTGTCATGGCAACAGACGATAACCACGCGTGCCAATGCCGCCGATGCCATGCACGGCAGAATGAGAGATTCATGACTCGTCGAAAGGCGCAGAGCAGATAAGTTCAAACTAGAAGATGTGCACTATCTTTTTGAGGATGCATTATGTTGATTAAGGCACCTAGCTGCTGGCATTGTATTTAATAGCAGCTGGTTTACAAATCGAAATCAAAATGGCCGAGTGTGATGAAGATAGTCTGTTTTATATCCCCAGGCACCATGCAGAAAATTGCATTATAATACAATATGCATAATCGTAATATGTACAATATACATAATACCAGAAGTAGATAATAGGGAAGAAGTGTGACTTCAATAAACAAGGGAAATTCGTCATTTACTAGCCTTAGAATACCTACGATTTACTACACGTAACTCAACCAACTTGAGCTCAAATCGTACACAGTACATTCTCCTAGCATCGTGCAAAATCGTTTCCTCGTATACACCCGCAATCCGGAGATACAGACTAAAACGTACGACATGATTCTCCATTCTGTTGCCAGCAAACCGAATGTATAACCCGCCTAACTTGAAACAAAAGGCAGCTACTAACGACTCTTGCACACTCTTGTGCCCTCGGCGATGCGGTGTGGCTCGCTGGGAGATTGGACATCGACGCAACACTCGGCGAGCTATGGCCTATTTACAGCTGGTATGCCCCTCACGCACGCACGCCCACCGCAATCAGCAGCAGCTCCAGCTTCTCTTGCTGGCAACAGAATGGAGAATCGTGTCGTACGTTTTAGTCTGTATCTCCGGATTGCGGGTGTATACGAGAAAACGATTTTGGTTGGTTGAGTTACGCGTAGTAAATCGTAGGTATTCGAAGGCTAGTAAATGACGAATTTCCCTTGTTTATTGAAGTCACACTCCTTCCCTATTATCTACTTCTGATAATACATATTAAATATAATATATAATTCAATTACAATAATGTATATGGTGAGGTGTAGAGTTTTCCCTATACGATAGCATGCACTGTTCGTCGTGCATGGTCTATAAAAAGGACTGGGGCTGGTTTATACACCAGCTCATAGCTTTAGCTTCACCCAACATATATAACTTTGTGTCCCCTTTCTCACTGACGATCTCATTATGCTAGAGCCAAAACGATGCCAAAGATTTTATTTTTGAATTTTGTTCTTTGTGGTTTCTTACAAGGTAAATCTATTTACTTCTTTATTATTTTCAAACTGTACGTGGATATTTATATGTGTTTTAAAGTCAAGTACTAGTAATGGGGATCTCTTTTAAAGTAATGAAGCCATTATTTTATTGTATTTTTATTGATTGATTGAATGTAGGTAATTGATAGCCATATTGCTATTTCGTTATATTTACCCTGTCCGTGCTGCTCACTTTGATATTTTTTATGATAAAGCACCAGTGAGTGGGTCCCACTTTGCCAAGATATGTCAGAATCGCACTCTAGTCGATCGTGTGTTATAGCTCTTCTTATACTGGCTGAAATTTAATTGCTACATTGTTGAAAATCATGTATTCAGTTTTCCAAAGACTTGCAGTTTACCAAAGACACGTTTCAGTGTTGCAAAGACGTTCAGTTTGGTTTTCCAGAGACGTAGTTATGAATTGTCGTAATTGGACAAATACACGGTTAATTTCTTTATGCATTCCTGTAAATTCACCATGTTTATTGCAATTTTTACTAGTCTATAACTAATGCTGTGAACCAACTAGGGCTGTAACGATGCACAAGCCTCTCGATTCCATCCGGTTCTCGATATTAGCCTCTCAATTCGATTCCTTTGATTCGATTCCCAAAATATTGAAATGTTATCATATTTTCATTATTTTGCAATAATAAATTATTAGAAATTGCCAATGAATACTAAATGGTGAATAGACTACAGTCTAAAGAGTATATATACACTGCACAGTCGCTGAGTAACATTGGTGAGTAACACCAGAGCATATAAATCAGTGATTTATATGCTCTGGTAACACTCCACAGTATATAGCGTAGTGCCGCCATCTATTGGAGGGAAAAAGTGGTATCGAAGTGGAATCGAAAATACGGGGAAAAATATCGAGGATCGGATCGAAGGAAGAGAATCTCGATTCGATTCGATTCGATTTCGGTGGATCGTTACAGCCCTAGAACCAACGTATGTCTAAATATATTATTTAAGTATATTTCGTAGGTTCTTGCTAATCAATATTTGCCTTGAAAGCTTCCCTGAAGATGTCATAATGAAGCGTGAATGTCACATGAGTCATTATGGACACATTATGATTATGTGATTCCCCTTACTTGTCATGGCAACGAGTAAGCTGTTTAAACAAATCCACTAGACCCTCTTTGTTATGTCATATCAGACAGAAATATTGCTGTTATGAGTTAAAGAATTTTAGATGTGCGCTATATATGAGCATAATTAATATGCATTATATTTTATCGTCATATGATATTTGTCGTTAATCATTCTAGTGCACAGTATATGCACTGTATTGGTTTTACTGAAAATTGTTTTATTGGGCAACGCCTGTTACAGTTTTCTGTTTGAAGATTGATATATTTTTAGCAGACATTACAGGTTCCTTACAGCTGTGACTGTGATTTTATTGGGAAATGTGTGACCGTATGCTGTAACAGTCTAGTTTCTATCAGCTCAGTGTAGACCTATCACAGCTAGTACAGTCCTCTCTGCTACAGACCTTATAGCTTATGTAATGCTTCATTTCGGTTTTCATATTTTTCTTATAAAATATATTTTAAAGGAAGAGGATCTGGCATTTTCAGGTACAGGGAGTTCGTGTAATTTCCAGCAGACCATACGTGAAATACTGATGTATGTGTGTGTGCGTCTGTGTGTGTGTACCCCCTCAAAGCGTTGCTAAATGCTGTGAACTGACCATTAAAATGGCCTGCGCAGGCCCTTTCTCTCATCGGCGGGTGGAATTCTGGGCCAAAGTGGGAGTGCTTGATATCACCTCTGAATGGCAGATCTTGTTTCTTTAGTTATTGTGTACACGTGTGTATGTGTATCAGAATACTACCAAGTCTGTAATAAAATTACAACAAATACCAAGCCATAATTAGTAAGAAAATGGTGACAAGGTTTATGATGGCCTTATTGATACATCTACAGTGTTCAGTATATGAACAACGCTCATATTACATGAATATAATATTTTATGAAATTACAATGACGCAAATTTTTGTTTTCTTCACAATTCTCAGCTTCACCGACACAGTACAATAAAGACTAGTTACTAGTACAGGTATGAGGTGGCAGCACCTGACATGTCTGAAATGCTTGGGGATCACCAAAGCTTATTGCCATGCCCTACCTAATCGTTTAACAGTTAGCAGTGTGTAGAACTGCGACATCAGACAACTTATTTCTGTAATTGTGACATTAAAACGACCAATTTTTAACCGACATTCATCACTACCGTGCCACCTCCAACTTCATCGGTGTAATCGTTACTGAAGAATCTCAGAAAAGTAGTTCAAGTGCCTCGAACCAATTCAAACTGAACTCTTTACTGCAACAATCAATTAAGCTGACTTACTACACGAGCATGTGAAGTCATGAGCAAAACCAGGCCATAAACCCAATTTTCTTTTCCCTTTCATTAATTTGCTGACATAACCAACTACTCCTACCACGATCTGTTGCCAATAAGTTCACGTGACTTACAACATAGATAATATCAGACCGGGATTAAGACCGGAAGAAACAAAGACCGGGATTAAGACAGGCCTTCGTGTATGGCTATGCTATAGATGGCACCACTTTTTCCGTGGACGTTTTGGAGTGTCTTGCGGACGATGGCAGGTGTAAACGATTAAACTGTTGGCTTTTAATGTGGAGCTATGTCCTATGATGTAACACAGTGCTAGCAGCATCAGGCCTCATGCCGATGGTCATACTGATGCAGACTCCAGGGCGTCTGATCCAACAATATCTATCATTTGAGCTCTGTAATAAAAGAAGAATACCATCAACTATACGGATAACATTTGCAGGGGAAACGACCTGCAATTTGAAAGAAGTAAAATAATGAATAATACTAATAGTGCAACATATTAACAATGTTAAGCTACACTAGAGAGAACTAACATAAATTGCTTTCGTGATTCAAATCTTTAAATTTCTCTATTGCGATAAAATTGCGACAAAGCCAAGTCATCCTGACGTACCTTTCTGAATCCGTCAGCTTTAGCTTGCACGCCACCTGGCGAGCAAAGTTGGGAGTTTCTGGATACCCTATTTCTGAGCTCACCGTTATGCACTTCTGCAACATCAAAACAAGAGTACTAATGAATCGAATTATACAAACAAAAATAGGTTTTTATCAAAAAAAATATGTGAATGAAAAAGATCATTACAGACTTAAATGCTGGGATTTGATTTCACCCGCTTGCCTGTAGTCCAGTGTATGCAGAATGTGATGTGTGAGAAATGGCATCTGTAATGAGAGTGAAAATGCTTGTGGGGTTGCCACACTCACCACAGCCCTGCGCGAGTCTGCATGCTCTATGCAGGCCTCCACGAGTTCCTGCATGACGCGCTCGCTGGGGAAGCCCAGTATGTTGTGCTCCTGTCGCTCCAGTGCTTCTAACATCTCCCACGCCTGCTCAAACATGGCCGCCCGCAGGCAGACGACGATGACGTCACCAACCATCTCCCCTGTCCACCTGGCAGGTGCAGTGTTAGAGTGTAATTCGTTTACAATGGAAATTTATTTTCACATTGTTTCATGTGTAACACTTAATTTTATGAAGCATGCTCTATTTAAGCATTCTCTATGTACAAATTTATGTAGCAACACACAAAAGAAGCATAGAGAGGCATAGAATATGTGCATGCATGATTCACCACTTTGTTAAGTCAATGAATTTCCACTCATTTGAAAAATATCATTTTATTTCATATATGTAGAAAATAAAAAGCTAGCAGCTACACCAGTAACATCACGGACATACGAGAATTTTACAGTAATCTGCACTGAGCGTCTTTAGTTGATAGATGAATAAATATCAACTCACTGAGTTGGTGATTTGTACGTTCGATCTGACAGCTTTGCATCAATTCTTGTCTTGATGTCCCATGCTATGAAGCCAAACCTCTCCATCAACTAAAAGAACCAAGACACAATATTTATTTCCTTGATTTCCTTTCCTTCTTTATGATAGAATCTATTTAATCACAGCTGTGACGACCCCCCTCGCGCTTACCTGGGTATCGTCGAGTTTCTCCCGTCCCATGACGTGCAACAGCTCTGTCAGAAGCATCTCTCGCTGCGTCATGTCAAACATGATCATATCTGTAAGGTTTGAGCAATGCAGGTAACAATTGCATACAACAATTTACACACAAAGCACTCGTACCGTGAAATGCTTACTCTACATGGAACACTGTCATATCCGTAGAGCGTGACCAATTTACGCAACTGCATACAACATTTTACACGTACAATACATTCATTCATATTGTATTCATATTCGTTGAAAAATCTAACATTTACTAGGGGTGCAATGTGCTCCTGATAGCAACCACAGGGGTTGTTTCCACATGCGTTTTGTGGTAAATCCAATCCTCTTCGTGTTGCGCAGAGATTAGCTCCAACGCATCTTTTAGACATTTGCACGTGGACATGAGTACAGTAACATCCTGGGTAACGATAACTCGGTATTGCTGTAATTAATTCTCTGAGGTGACGACGCATACCCGACCAGACTCTAGGCAGGTGCTCGAGGGCACTGTTTGCATCGAGGTTCCTGATGACGTCCATCATGACACTAGGCTCTGGTGTGTACACCTGCATATAAACCAAACCCCCACGATAATAACAAACTCAAACGTTTCTTACTATCCACGCAAATAAAATTTATGTTTGCATACGAACCACATCAAACGATTATAACAAACTCGAAAACCTCTTACTGTTTTCCCAAACAAATCTTGCACCTGTCCTGCACATGAACCATATTCCACAATAATCACAAATTCAACCATGTCTTACTGTTGGCGCAAACAAAACGCACACCTACATACGAACCATACCCCACGATTGTAAAAAACCATAATACATCTTACTTTTCACACTAACAAAACCTGCATCAACAAAACCTATGTATGAGTCAAAGGTTTACTTACATTTGGCACCAAGTCTTCATAATATTCAAACAGCTTCTCAACAGATTCAGTGGCACACAGTAACCGGAAGAAATGCATGCTGCAAGAAGATACACAGGTGAAACAGATCGTTAGAAAGTCAAAACCAGTCCAAAGATTCCATGCAATGGGAATATCTGCATACTTGCTTATATAAGCGCATACTGTTAAAGTTAACAAGCCTATCACGAACACTCTGTGATCTGCACAAGAGACATATTAAACACATGTTTGTTTGGGCTTACACGTGCCATTTTCTTTTTCCATGAGCAATAAGCTTTGTAGTGGACAATAAACTTGAACCTGATCACTGATAAACTGAGGAAAACCATTTGGTTGTGGTTCGGCATGCATTGCTTCTGTTAAAATTACTGTCGTGTCACTCACTAGTAGGTGGACTGCTTGAAGGAATCGCCCAGCAGCAATATGTTGTTGCCCCGGTGTACGAGCCTGTGCACCCTGTAGGCCAGCCTCATGTCACACAGGTGACTGTGACACTGCAAACACACGCGTGCCGACACTTCGCAACACATACCGAATCACGATCACACGAGAAAGCCACTCTGACCAGCAAAACACGTTAATGTTACCTTAGATTACACACACGTGAACATCCCATTATCTTACTAACTTGTTAACATTGTTATAGATAGTAATTTACTTACTATGTATTGAGAGGGGCGAATTGATGTCACGATATTGAATCTAGTGAAGTAGGTCTAAAAAGTGGGTTCGTACAGATTCCGGGAAACGAAAGATTTGGAGCACATCGTCACAAACATCATGAACCGTGATCACATCGTGAGCCCAAAATGTCATAGCTTTTGCACGTCAGTTCACTTCCAAGGTTATGACCTTCCAGACTGGTGATAACCTAACAATTTATGATGATTCTGACGACGGGCCCCTGGGACATCACAGGGTCCGGCCACCATGGGCGCTGTCACTCACCACATCCATCGCTGCCACGAAGAAGTTCAAGTCGCTGAGGTGGCGGATGGTGAGATCTTTGTTGTCGATGTGCTTCATGATGTCATGAAGGATGGTACTGATCGGGCCCTCTGTACAGATGAGAAGAATGAACGAAGCTCAGCATGAGCAACTAAATATGAAAACACTCCATCGTTTACCTGTCGATAGGATCTAATCAATCTTTACTTTCTCTCCAAGGAAAATGTCTTCAGACAATGCGAACAACTAAGCATTATCATACCGTACAACAAGAGCATAACAATACACTGCAGGGATTTAGGTCTCTACATATTATATTAGATAAATCGATATCTTAATACAGATTTTGGTAAACCGTATCAGAGTGCAACCATAATCTGCAGGTGAGCGAGACTTTGCACACGGAGTTAGGTAA
This sequence comes from Priapulus caudatus, assembly GCF_000485595.1. Taxonomy (NCBI): domain Eukaryota; kingdom Metazoa; phylum Priapulida; class Priapulimorpha; order Priapulimorphida; family Priapulidae; genus Priapulus; species Priapulus caudatus. The sequence continues at coordinate 323,335 of NW_014577066.1, read as the reverse complement.
TGTTCCCAGCAGAAAATAAAGAATGAAAAAGAAGAAAAGAAGCCACTTTATGGGCTTTGAAGTTGTTTGTGATTTACACACTATTTGAGAATGCTTATTCATAACATACTTACTGTCCTTACACCAGGTCATTAGCACGAAATAGTAACTTCCTAAGCTTGGCTCTGCAAAAACAAAAACCATTAAAGACAAAAAAATTCATGCCAGATTTGCAAAGCTAACCACGATGCGTAACGATTTGGTGTCTTGGACACAAACGCAGCAAAACAGCAGCGAAACAACGTACTTGATAGGAAATATTGATTACGATAACATTGATACGAAATAATTACACGTATAGGATTTGATAGCTGAAGTCACTACTAACCGATTCCCAGCCGTTTCATCTCAGCCAGCACGCTGAGACTCTGACCCCTCGCCAGCTTCCAATTGCCAAACTTAGACAACAACTCCAGCACAGCATTAATCGTAGTCAGGTCCGGCCGTATATCTTGAGTTTCCATTTGAAGCATCAGGTCCTACAGAGGGCAGCAACGTGGATGAGAAAAAGGCACCGTCGTGTAGATTTAAAGGCCATGCTAACACGTAGTTTCACATCAGATCACATTATTCATTTGGGCCACGTGGGCACCACACAACTAGGTCCTTCAGAATCCTAAGAACTCAGAGGGAATACTGTGCACAGGTAAATATAAACATTATCCAATTGATATTCCCTGTCACTCTTTTTTTCATTAACACTGATTATTTACCTTAGCAAGCTGCAACTTCTGTTCGTTTCCTTCACGCAGGAAGTTTGCTATGCTCAGTATGGCATTGTACGTGGAGAGATCAACTGTCAGCAAAATAATAAAACTGAAAAAATAGCTATAGAATGATTTCAGACATCAAAAATCCATTATGCCACATACGTTTAAGATACTATAAAAATAAACATTACATTGTACCTTCAAAACCTTTATCCTGCATTTCTCTGAAGAGTGCATATGCCTTTTCCACTTGGTAATACTGAATCATACCAATAATAACAAACATGAAAACAACACAAACTCCATACATAATTATGTTATAACCTCCAAAAGCGCACAGTAAAAATGCAAAACTACAGATTTGTCATCACTTCACCATAACCATCCCACTAGCTTCCTTTCTAATAACCATCATGCTATTGTGTGATAGCTGCCAATGTGTTCAGGGTGCGAAATTAACGGGAGTCCGGAGTCAAATACTCCTCGATTTCCTGCCGGACTCCCTGATTTGACATATGCAGGACAAGGGCGTAGCCAGGAATTTGGATTGGGGGGTCCTCGAGCGAGTAAGAAGGGGGTCTGGTGGTCTAAAATATTTTTTTAGTTAATGTAAAAAACTAGTTGCTTTAATCAAATTTTAGACGCTGTTTTGTTGACAATACTAATTTCTTCTGCAGCTCTACAACGACACCTAACCGACCATGCTGTGTGACTAACGTTTTTTTAATGAGGCCAGGATTAGGCCAGCTACGCGCTTTTAAGAAAAAAAGAAAATAGAGAAAGAAAAAAAATTCCTTTTTATTTTTATTGGGGGGGGGCCTAGGGCCCCAGGACCCCCCCCCCGGCTTACGCGCTTGTGCAGGAGTCGTGTGACTCCCTGAAAATTCTGCCATAATATACTAACTAGTTCTTCCAGAGCCGACGCCTCGCCGAAATTACAGTATTTTATTTTTTTTTCAGCAAATGTTCAAAGAAAAATTGGCAGACGTGTAACCGCATGAATTTTCAAAATAAGCACGTGTTATTGTTTAATATCTTTAATTTTTGAACTTCAGACTGCGGCTCCATCATTTTGCTACGGACTACCTCTTTTTGAGGGTAGGGAGTCCGTTGGACTCCCGTGTTCAACAGTTAATTTCTACCCCCTAGTGTTTCTAATATACCTTGACCATGCCCCTGATTATTAGCTTGTATGAAGTGCAGGTTCTTTCGTCTCCCATGTCCTGAAACAACTGGTCTGCTGGACCTTGGTCCCTGAAACGGAAATGCAACAATGGTTCTAGTAATCATCGCACTATAACGCATTGCTACAGCAACTGGTTGTGCTTATACAGGGAGGAGAAAATGAGCTGGTATTGAGAAAAGGGATTCGTGACAACCAACCGAATTCAGTGTTGAGTGAAGCGTGCCCGAGTGCAGAAACCCAGCACGACATGACTCGACGTGACACAAAACATGACATAACATGACATGACAGGACATAACACGACATGACATGACATTACACATAACACAAGATATGATATGATATACGATAACATGACACAACACGACACACATCGTCACATACAGGTGGCTGGAATCCATGTGGACATGCAATCATTCATGCGAATGCCCCCACAACACACTTATCTACATGAATTGGGTGCAAGTTGGGCACACGACATAAAAGACAACTACACACACAGCGTGCTCACGACAACATGAATACCGACAGACACGGAAAAATCTGTGCAATGATAATGACCACGTTTCACTACGTCGAGCGCAAACAAAACTTACTTCCAGGACTTTCTCACGCCGCGCTCCCGAGCACGCTTGTACCAATTCTCCTCGATGAACTCGGTGAGGGGTGGGTCCTGGGAGTTGTAGTAGCAGAGGATGGCCAGCAGTCGATCTCGTGCATCAGCACTCAGCTTCACCCCTGCATCACAGCATGTTACCCAGGCTACACGTCACACGTGCAATGTCACTAAAACTGTGAATTACACACACGCACACTCACACGTATAGGGGCACACACACACACACCCAGCCGCACCCACAAATAAATCAGGGTATGTATACTAAGATGCTGCACAGTGGCTGTCGATATCAATGACATTACATGAGACAAGATATTCCATGACTCAGGGAAAAATACCTGCCGCCAGACAATCCTGATAAGTCTGATAAGCAACTAGTGGTTTTCCATAGTCAAGCCTCTCTAGGACAGCCTCCTCCGTTGCTCCCTCATGTTTGTATTTTGGATTGTCTGGCATTAGCACCTGCGTTGCATACGTCAACCTTAGTATCCAGAGAGTGACCATCACTCACAGCTATTAAACATTCTATCATTCGTTCACATAATACACAGAAGATACTGACAAGCATTTTGTTAGTTGCAAACGTACACACACACACAAAAATAAAAAATACTGTTTCTAAAAGTTCATGTCACTTAAAAATGCACACGTTGTTTTTTCTCTCATTTGTGTCACTTCCAATAGGCAATTTTAGATAGTATAAAGTTTTGTACCGGTATCTGTGGATCTGCTGGGTTGATTCCTTCAAACAGTTCTGGGTACTGGTTGGATATCCAGTGGGCGGCTTTTCTGCCCGATTCTTTCGACAAAGCGTATGACCGCTGCGTAGAAAATATTACACTGTCAGAAATGCTATGCAGTAACCACTACGCCGGTGTAGTCGCTGTGTGTGGGATTGATGGAATGAATTCCACTTGCATTCAAAACTCAACATACCATTATGCAACATTGAGCAAATAAAACACATCAATTCTTACCTTGGCGATGTTACTGGTAGGTATAAAGAAGGGGTCATCGTGATACTTGTAGTGAGCCGCTGTCTGGTCCTGTGAATGTAGTAAAGTCATTGCAGAACAATCTTGAACGACACGTAGGTAATGGCATAGCAACGAGTAAAATTGGTGAGACATTCATTATATTTACGATAATTTGAATGACTAACACCTATAGATATACTCACTCTTGCAACTGTTGATGCGAGCGCTCTCAAAATATCAGTAGGACCTCTGAAATCCAAATATAATACAAATATTTCAACTACAACTATTAGTATTACTGCTAAACTATGAGCAATACCTAGATCCAACTTACCAAACAATTCATTAATACATCCATAGAAATGACTGTGTTACTTCGCTATAAGCTAGTCTATATGTGCAGCAATAGTAGCTATGTATGATGTAACACCAAATAACAAATATTTCCAAAAAGTTTCAATAATGCAAATTAAACCCAATGGAGAAATACATACATTGTTCAGAATGTTGTATACCTACCTCTCTATTCTGTCAGGTATCACAATTTCTTGTGAATGTTCTGCCACCTCTTCATTTGCACTGCATAGATGCTGTGTACACAACCTGTATGATAAACCAGTGATGAAATCCAACTTCGTGCTTCTATTATTGTTATTTGTAAAATAGTTGCTAAATGACTAATTAGAATTAGAATTAAAAAGAAATTGTTGATTCATGTAACCTTGTAATCTTGCAAGAATTTGTCTTCAAAGTCGAAGAGACTACAGGGGTAGAAATTAACTTTTGAACAAGGGAGTCCAACTGACTCCCTGCCCTCAAAAAGAGGGAGTCCGCGGCAAAATGAGGGAGTTCCCAGTCTGAAGTTCAAAATTAATGATATTAACAATAACGCATGTGCTTATTTTTAAGATTCATGCGGTTGCACGTCTGCCAAATTTTCTTTGGACATTTGCTGAAAAAATACGTTAATTCTGTGAGGCCGTGCTCTGGAACGAACTAGTTAGTATGGAAGAATTTTCAGGGAGTCACACGGACTCCTGCATATGTCAAATCAAGAAGTCTGGCAGTAAATCAGGGAGTATTTGACTCCGGACTCCCGTTAATTTCGCACCCTGGACTATACTGAAGGCAACAGACAGTCAAAATGGATCAAATCAATATACCAACACTGTGGATGACAGTAAAGACACAGAAAGTACAAAAAGTATGCTGGTTCACTAAATTCAACTCAGAATGTCAACTGACTTCAATACTATATTAGAGAGATCCAGTGCTGGTAGATTCTGATATAGTTGTAAAGAGCCAGTTGAATTTTCTTTTTATTAGCCGCATTGTCTAGTGTCCGTTTAGTTCATTTCGATCTAGGTATAATAATGTAACCCAACACCAGAGTAGGACCCCCTTATAATATGTCTTTGTCAATTAAACATCTGATAATTTATGGGCTGTCACAAAACAGGTTCAGCTTTAAATGCATATCAGACCTAACATGTGTTAAATGCCTGGATAGTGGATAGCACCCTGTATAATAAGAGGTTGATTGGTGGCTGTCAGTGTCAATAACATTAACAACAACACTACGCAAGGTGGGATATTCTTATCTTGGCTGTCCGTGTCAATGACAATCCCTGCACAGCCAACCATTCCTGATACGTCAGATGAGCAAGGAACCTCTGAGGTTCTAGGCTTCCTCTGCAGTAATTTAGTCTTAGCCACCGTGGCTAAATGAACCATAAAAACCTTTAGCCACAAAGGCAACTCATTAGCCACACTTTGTTTGTACACTGCCTTGCCTCGGGCATAGGCTACACATTATTTTTACCTGCTTCATTACACCAGGAACAAAGCAAAACATCGTTTTCCTTGATAAGCCCCTTAAATTCAGAAAACCAATGAGCTTGGTTCTCTGCCATCTCTATCGTACGGTATGACATGCCCATCTCTATCGTACGGTTTAATATCCTTCTTTTCACTATTCACTTCTGGACATTTATTTTTATTATCTTGGCTTGATCCTTCCTTTCCTCCACTAGTAAAAAAATCTTTCATCAGACTCTGCCGGCTAGCCATCTCGATTTGTTTCACGTTGCCAGGATACGTATCAAACTGTAAACTACTCTCTTATTGGCTAGTGTAAGGCATAGGGCCAAGCATGACCTAGAATCAATGCACCAATGGTATCGCGTGTCTAATATGGATAGCTCTACACAAAAAATGGATCGATCTCCACAAAATCTGGTGACGTGGCCACAAAGTACATACAAAACATCGAGGAGAGTCAGATCTACTTGAAGGCAGTTTATTTGGCCAATAAAACAGCCTCAAAGTAATTATTTATTTCCTTTCGCCAGCGTGTGCTTTATCCTTTTAGCCACAATGCACATTTTTTAAGCCACATTGCACTTTTTTAAGTCCAGAGGACCGTGGCGAACGTCTAGCGGAAGCCAAGCGTCATAACCTCATAAATAGTAGTCTTCAAAATTCCAAGGGACTATAACGAATACGGAGAGACAAGTTGATCAAATCGATAGATCAACACTGCGGATTGCAGTGGAAAAACCTGCAAATTTGCAATTTACCAAAGATGAAGGGAGCGAATTCCATTGCCAATACGGTATCACAGAAACAAAAAATCTAAACTTAAAAGAATCTTTAGAAGATGGCAAATGCCAAAAGCATTGATCACGCTCAGATGATTGAGTGCATCGAACAGGCTCCATCAGGCAAGAGGGAATGCCAATCTTCACCTGACCATGATGGATTTTATGGAAAGTTACAAGTTTAGCATGGAGAAAGCGGACACAAAGAGGAGGCCAATCAAGACGAGCCAAAACAATATCAACACTATCATGATAGATTTTGGAAACCCACCTCGCAGCTTAATGCTGAATGGCATCCAATTTTTGAGTAGTTCTGAAGTATATAGGGCTACCAGCCTGGCGAAGCATATTCTAATATGGGCAGAACCATAGTATTAAAAGCCAGGGACCAAGTTTTAGAATCTGCAAAGCTAAGGTTACGCCATAACATACCAAAGGCGTGAGACGCTTTCTTAAAATATAATCAATGTGGGCATTCCAGTGAAGATCGCTATTAATAATAAAATATTATATAATAATAGCAAGTGAAATAGTTTTGGCTTTTGCCATAGTCCAAAAATAGAAAATATGATACCCTAGAATGATATCCTAACCCTACTCTTGGGTCTTGTGTATGGTTAGATTATTGTATCGAACTGATTTCAACCCATGTGCCTGATTTGCACAATTCACAATTGCCATGACCTCGTATTGATTGCCAGATTGGGCCGATGCAGTGATTTGATGCAATGCAAATGGCATAGCCATCTCTGTTTCTGTTGTAGTACGTTGCAGTATCCAAATTTGGCATCGAGGGGGCTAATTATTTTAGAATTGATGTTGGCTGAGCATAGATGTAAATTGCTCAGCACTGTCCACAGTTACTATGTGGTCACCCAGGTGGTTCCACTCTATCACTGTGTGGACAAAAAAGGAATTCTTGTACGCTGTGGCTATATGCCCGGCAGCCGGGCACGGTCTTCGATTTCCTAAATGCCGGCCCCCATGTTCTAACCCTAACCCTTGTTTACTTTGAGATAACGCTGCGATGAAAATTAAAAACTGCGGCATTAGGAAATCGAAGACGGTGCCCGCAGCCGTCAGATATATGCGGGCCGGCTGCCGGGCGGGGATTATAGCCACTTCTGATATGCTGTCGTGGCTGGTTATCTGTGCAGGTTGTTGTTACGCTGGTTACGTTTGAAATCTTTGAGTTCAGGACGAATTGAAAGCGCCCTGTTCGGTGATCGGAAGCACTGATGAACTGCCTCCTTGTGTTTGTATCTTCTGGTGGTCTCTCACTCGTCTTTTTGCGCCGTTTGAAACTGTTGTTAAACCTGACGGCGGGCATTGCTGGGTGTACCAAAACCCTCTGAGATTTGTAGAGATAGGTTAGCTTAGTTCTCATATCACGGGCGGCGGTTTGGAGGCTTTCACCTGTAGGGCACGATAAGCATGTCTGTAACACAGCCTGGAGTTCTGCTGTGCGTAGTCCTCTCGTGTGATGAAGCGGGGCTGCACGGTGTTGTATCTTCTCAGTCGGTCTTATCCTGTCGCTGGTTATCGGGTCCATACTATTGCACCAATACTCCATTATGGGTTCGCACTGGGCTGGAATGATGCAAGACGCTTGTTTGCTGGTTGGACACCTCGTAAGTTCTCCGCAGGAAGCGCAGAGTAGATGATGCTTTCTGGTAGCGCTTTTAGACGAATAACTTCTGCCATATAACCTTTTTTATATTTTGGTGATGGGTTATATTGGGACAGGAACGGGCGTTCATTGGAAATTTTCGTGCAGAATGCATGCAAAATGCATCGCTGGCGAATGTGGCCGTTACGCCCTATTGGGCGCGATAAAAAAAAAAAAAAACCTACCGTTTCCTTCTACATTGACTTCAACCCTTGTACAGATATGGTGTATACATTCACTTTCATCGTTATTCACTTCTGTAAAAGCATTTTTGTTTCTTCAGAAACCCCTGCTGCATCCACTTTCGTAAATAACATTCGCCATTTACAAACAATCAGGACCAATCAGAGCGGAGTGTTAACATACTTAGCTGGTTCTCTTGTAATCTGTGGCGCTGCAGGAGGCTGATAAGACTCGCTGTTGCTGAATTGGGTTCTGGGTTTCTGATTGTTTTGTTTTTCGTAAATGCGCGCGAATGTTATCTGACGAAAGTTTGAATTGCAGCGGTGTTTCTTGAAAAAAAAAACAATCTTTAAAGAAGGTTGAATAACGATTTGAATGTAATGTATACACATATCTGTGCAAGGTGAATATGTAGAAGGGAACGGGTTTAGGTTTTTTCGCCTGCGCCAATAGCGGCGTACGGGCCCATTCTCAGGCATTCATTTTGCATGCGGGGCGATCTCACGAAAGTTTCAATGAACCCCGTTGCTGTTCCCAATATAATACCCTCACCAAAATATAAAAAAAGTTATATGGGACCCACAGGAAATTAGTTCGGTCTAGGGTAGCGCTTGAGAGCGAGGGCTCGAATTAACGACGACCGACGCAAGTGCCGGTCGGATTTCCATCCACTATCAATTGCCGTACTGCAGCCCCTGAGAAAGTTCCAAACTCGACGACGGCATCACCGCCTTGCCCGTTTTGTGTAATTGCCGGTCGGTGTCCCTTTATCTACTGCGCCTAGTGTCGTTTTTATGCGAATCAAACATAACACGCGTGGGTGCGGTGCTGTTAGGGTGCAATGATGGAGCTTAAACGATAGTGCGCAAGGGAGACGGCGAACGAAATAACAGCACGATAATTATTCACTCCTGATAGCGCGGCATATAAAGATTTAGTTGGTTTACGTGTTACTTCCATAGCAGAGGCGGGTACCAAGGGTCGGTGTTACGCGGTGTAAGCTTCATGGGGCATATTGTTTTGGCATTAAAAGCGAAGACGATGTTGAGTGCTACTAATTTTGTGAGAAGTTTTCTTTATTTTACAAAAGGGCCTTGGTGCCGCTTTCTCAAATTTTTGAAAGTTGCCTGGGTGCCTTTTAAAATTGCCGTCTGTTGCCTTCCATTTTAGGAGAAAATGCAAGGCGATTTTCTCAGTGCCCTGAAAAAAGGATTGCCTGTGCCGCTTCTCGGCCGCTTTTTAATTCGACCCTGGCGTGAGATGTGGGCGAACCAAGATGCCCATGGACAGTTGTCCATGGAATAAGCAGTCTAGCAGTTTAATTTCATCACACGAATGCTCTCAACTAATTAATTGTGCATAGAACTATTTCAGTTTTATATGGACAAACACGGAATAATTTTGCATCGCGCCAACTCTTGAGGTATGTGAAGAGAGTGGCGTTCGATTTTTTGCCATTACGATGCAGTTGTTAACTTTGGAGCACATTGGAGCGCGCATATGGCGAGCTTAACCGAGTTTTCACTGTGAATCTTAAGTAAAGATATAATTGATCTACGTTATATAGGAGAAGTAAATGTAATATACATAATAGAGTATGTGATTTAAAAGATTAAATATCAGTTTTATTTCTATTTATAGACGATAGTGATATAAAATTTCGTCGATTGTTTTGACAAATAAACATCTAACTAAATCCTAGCGGTAGGGTGGAGTATGAACAATGAAGAAACGAGGCGAGCTTGGCGAGGAAGATGCACTACCACTGGTTTCGGAAGCTTTAGAAATGGTGTGTATTTTTGCAGAATGAAGAGAAGCGAGAGGGGAGTAGGGAGGAATGTGGAATTAAGTTGGTGTGTATATGTAATAAATGAAGAAATATTTGGAACAGGGTGTGACAAAAGTAGTTAGTAGATCAAGATAGTCGAGTCGAGTATGAGGCAGAAGACCTGGTGATAGAAAGTGTAACGTAGAGAATTATTTCCATAACGATGAACTACGGAGTAAGCCCAAGAAAAAAACCGAACAAAAGTTTCAACAATCAACAGGGACGACTTACATAGATAATGTTTCCGGGTGCCTGACTGCCGGGCTAGTGGCCGTAGGAGTGGGCGTTGTTGGGTGAAGAAAGATTCACGAGTTTTCCACTGACGGCTGCCGCCATGACAAAGGGCTCTACTAGCTCATGGCACCGTTTCCACGACTCTATACTATTATATTGCTGAAAAAAATAGAAAGTAACTAAGCAGAGATAAAAGCAAGACCAAAACAAAAAGAAGAAAAACAAATGTCTACCATTTTTCAAGTCTTTGGTATTGACCCGGCCGGGGTACGAACCCCGACCATTCCACATGCGAGGTGACAACTCTACAGTTGAGCCATCTGAGTAAGACGAGTCACAGTGCTGAGTCTGCGAGAGACATACACCAACGCAGCCAAGCCCCGCACTTCGAAGTAATTGCCAAACAATACACGCACAACAACTGTTCACTCATACACGACACGCGAAATGCTACGCACACATAGAAAAGCAAATGGTCACAAACGCCAAGTTCATATCCAAACGCATGCGCCGTCTGCATAAGCATATAATATGTTAATTCCACCACATTGAACCGTCGACAATCTACACGATGAATGTGGTTTGCGCATTAGGCCTGATCAGTTGATCAGCATGCAATCGAAGTCGCAAAACACATTGAAATCAAGGTTACAATTGCAAACCCATAGAACAACAGAAAATGGTATTGAACAAATGAAATGTCAAGCGCTTATATCCATGATTGTTGGGTACGCTTTATATCACGATGAATCAAAAACCACCGAACCAACTTTGGTCAGCGTCGATATCATGATTGTCTGGTCAAGGCGCTTAATATCCTTGATTGTGTCCGTCGCAGCCGCTAACTATATCCATTGATTGTGCGTCAAGCGCTTTAATCCAATGATTGTTGTCAGCCCTTCATTCAGCGATTGAATTAGTGGTCAGCGCTTATATCCAATGATTGTTGAATAAGTCAGCGCTTACTATCCATATTGTGCGTCAAGCGCCTTATATCCATGATTTGTGTCAGCCCTTTTATTCATGATTGTGGTCAGTGCTTATATCCAATGATTGAAATGTGGTAAGCCCTTAATATCCAATCGATTGGTGAACCGTCAGCCAGACTTATATCCATGATAACCAACAAAAAAGAACAAAAAAAACGAAAAACCGAAATGTAATAGAAAAAGTCAAAGCGCTTATAAATCCATAAGAATTAGTGACCCGTCCAGCGCTTATCAATCCCATGATTGTGGTTCAGCCCCGCCTTATATCATCCGGATTGTGGTCAGCTCAATTTTATTTCCATGATATGTGATCGCTCAGTGCTTTTAAAATATCCCCCATGATTCGTGGTTCAGCCCTTAATATCCGAATGAGTTGCTGCGTTCAAGCGATTATAATCCTAGAATGTCGGTACACATCGCTTATATCCATGATTGTGGTCAGCGCTTATATCCATGATTGTGGTCAGCCCTTATATCCATGATTGTGGTCAGCGCTTATATCCATGATTGTGGTCAGCCCTTATATCCATGATTGTGGTCAGCGCTTATATCCATGATTGTGGTCAGCCCTTATATCCATGATTGTGGTCAGCGCTTATATCCATGATTGTGGTCATCCCTTATATCCATGATTGTGGTCAGCGCTTATATCCATGATTGTGGTCAGCGCTTATATCCATGATTGTGGTCAGCGCTTATATCCATGATTGTGGTCAGCCCTTATATCCATGATTGTGGTCAGCGCTTATATCCATGAATCATGGATATGAGCGCTGACCACAATTCATTTTCGCAATGTGTGACATGCAAATGTGGACAGCTCTTATAGTTATATATATCCTTGAGCCACACATTGTATGTGATTTGCAGCAAACTCATATACCGCGCCCTAGCCACAATTAAATACATCACTTGTTATTGTGTGGTGTATGATGATCACAAGCTGCAAAACTGACTGGAAGCACCCTGACTCTTGTATTGACCAAACCCTGCAAGATTTTTTTGCTAAATCCTTATAGTTTGGTACCCCGCAAATGTGGTAAACTGATCCGGGGTGCTAAACTAGGATTGGGCCAATTTTTTAAGATAGCTAACTTGTGATGCAGTAGCTCTAGTACCTTAATCAGGGTTCAATTAACATTAACTTTTTATTTCACTAGACCATCGGGCTAGTAACTGAGGAAAACCACTAGCCCTGACCTAACTTTCACTAGCCCTAGATAAGAGTGTGTCATCGCATGAATTCATAGATGCTGTTTCCCGCGCTTTAAATCGCACATGGGCTGAGTTCACGTGCAGCATTCGTATTCTACCACGGGCATACACGGGTGCACGGTTTATCGATCGTCTACTGCGGCTGGCAGCAAGCCACGTTATTGTTTTTGCCGAAGGGTAGACTGGTATCCGGCCTCACGCTCTGCTAGACAATGTACACGCTCTGCGACAAACAGTGCGGCCTGCGAACCAGTCTAGCCAGAGGTGACCTTTCAGTGCAATATATATGACCAATTCTAACACGACCAGTCAGGCTACTAGCACTCTGGTTGTATGCGACCGGACCAAGCATTTACCCGACTAGGTCGGTTGGACGTGGGTTAGTGTCGAACCCTACCTTAATTGTTGCCACAGGGGCAAATTTTAATGTGTGGAAGAAATGGTCTACTTAATTACCATAAATAAATCTCCATGGTAAGAGGCTAGTGTAAGGTGGTGTGAAAAATGAATATTAAAATTTTAATGTGTGGAAGAAATGGTCTACTTAATTACCATAAATAAATCTCCATGGTAAGAGGCTAGTGTAAGGTGGTGTGAAAAATGAATATTGGTAGTGATATGTGTAATTGTGTATTATTAAAACAATTGTGATCTTATTATGATTTTTATTTATTCAGGATGAAGAGAGTAACACTGGTTGTAAATGGAAACATAGAGTCAGAAGGAAAGGTTTGTATGAATTCGAACCTAATGCCCTCATCAGATGCCCTAGTAAAAAGAATTGTTGGTGTACATTACAGTTATATGCCAGCTAGAGGATTCGAATATGAAAGCTATGTGCACCACCTATAGCACAGATGGCTTCTCTTATGTGGCTATTAATTGTCATCATAGAGACACTCACTTTTACTTAGAGAAAGGAATCACATCATTTAATTTATGTTATGCTGTTACGTAGTCTTGAATAGAATAGGTGCTATAATATGTGAACTATCTGCATGCTGTTTATGTGGCTGGTTTAATTACTGATATTCATCAGTATGTGTGTGTGTGTGTGTGTGTGTGCATATGTCTATGTTAGCTAGTGTCAGTTAGTCTGTAATAGGAAATATGTCAGAAATGCTTATCCTCTGTATACAGCAATATTTTTTGCACAATCAGGTTGTGTGTGTGCCGTCCAGCATTGAAAGACTTTTCGAAACAGCCAGGCGAAAAATTGGGCATAACAGCTTGCAAGTTGATACACACTGGTGGTGGACTGATTGAGGATTTGGATGTGCTCAGGGTGAGTTTGATGAACGGCAGTGAGTATCCCCCAACAAGCCAGTTAACTATCTGTATATATGTCTGTCTATCCTATTCATCCTGTGGATTTGAGCAGTAGATCTCAGTAAACTTCTAAAAAAAACTTACGGCAGGCAGTGCGCATTGTATCACCATTGTGACAGTGCTACTAATATAATAACTTGTGACACATTAATGACACTTTACCAAGGCATTGAACTTGTATTGACAAGGTATATTGAATCTAGTCATTTTCTTGTTTGATCTATTACATATGGGAATAATGAAATAGCAACTACTACGGCATGACTGTGTTGATCTATTATATAAAGTATTACTATTTAAGATCAAAGTGTGCAAGTATAGTAAAGCTATCAGTTTGCCTATATAGTTTGTAAAAAAATAACAATATAATGTTTGCCTTTATGATTACAGTGATGATGAGGTAATATTTGTATCAGAAGGCGAGTCTTTCTTTGGTGAGTATAGTATGTAATGCCATCACGTGTGTTGCATACTTTGTACTCATTTGGTATAACGAGTATAAAAATAGTCTGGATATTTCATAGATTGTATAGCTGTTTCAGATCTACTTATATGGATTGTGGTAAGTTTTACAGAACTTTTGTGCTGTTGTTCACATATTCTCACTCATTGTGCGCTGTTGTGTATGTAATCGGGATCCGTTAGTTACCTTTCAGAACTATTCTGAAATATATCAGAGGAATATTGTGCCTGTTTCTGCATGTTTTTATGTGTTTGTAAGGTAAAAGAGACGAAACATGTTCTGGTATCCCGGCAAACGGGACGGCTAAAATTCAGACCCACCAGCCTCAGCAGACTGGGATAACACTAAACATCGGTGGCCAGTGCTTTACCACAACGAGGTATAGACAACACTGAACCTGACTGTACAGTCAGTTCTAGTCTAAATGGAATTGTAGGTGTATGTTAATGTTCAAGACAATGTTGCATCTAAAAAATTATAAGGTCATTTAGACCTTTCTCTATAGTCAGTGTTTATTGTGAATAACATCTGTGCTAAATAAGTAATTAATTTTTTTTGGATAAATCAGTGGTAGATAAAATAGTTGAAATTGAGTAAGTGAAGTTAAAATAAATCCCAACCTGTAATACAACATGTAAGCCTTTAAATGCACTTGCTTCTATTTTTATCTTGCAGAAGCACGTTAACAAGGCAGCCGATCAAGCTCCATGCTCGCTCGCACTGTTCGCAACAATCAGAGTGCACCACATGGGAAACAGCGTCGACCTTCTGGCGCTTACCTGATTGACCGCAGCCCCAGGCACTTTGAGCCGATCCTTAATTATTTGCCGACACGGGCAGATTGTATGGATGCAGGCGTGAATCCTGTAGGTGAGGGACACCAGTCTAATGCCTTCATACTGCTAACGATATTTAATGGACAATAAGTTTCTGTTCAGTATATTTAAAAAAGAGTGTTGGAAGTTGTCACCTAGCTCAAGTGTTATTTTCGTAGTTGCCAGTAAAATTCTGATTGTGTGGCTAGCTCGATGAATTCAAGCCATTGAGAAATTTAGGTTGTTTAGCACAAATGTTGGAAAATTTTCAGAAACCCTTAGTAACCCATTTAAAATATGGTGTTGTGACCTGGTTTTTGGTTGTAAGCATTATATCGGCACCCATGTCACATATCACTACTATAAAGAATTACTTACATCAGAAATTGACTCGGAGTCTAAGCTCTTAGTCTTCATGTCAATGGTCTTGTTTACATGCAGGTGTTCTAGGAAGAAAGCCAATTCTTGGCTTACAATCCTTAGCTAGCAGCTGGAATCGTTGGTGGAGGTGAGATGCAAGTCCCATTAGTCAATCTACTATGTCACTGCACTGGCCTGCGATAACCACAGAATAACGAACCGCATTCTCATTTCTATTGCGAATTGATCTCATCTCTATTATAATATAAGTCTGGGTGTGAAACACTGAGGCAAGCAAAAATAACTCCTTATACATGTAGTGCATGAAGGCCAAGATAATCAAGATACGTCTGAAATAAGCATGGTGAGATGTGCACCGTGACGGTGCAGGTAGCTACACCTGTGCCACCTCATCTTGCTGAATGTGGCGTGAGTACTCCCCGGATGACCATGAGCAGTTAAGCAATTATCTCACCCTTGTCGTGGTATAGGAGAGTCGCAGGACGGGACCAGCTCCACTGGAGCCGGCGCGATGTCATAGAGGCTCTCATCACAACGCCCGCAGCCACACTGAGGCCGTCAGTTTTCAGGTGGCTACACACTTATTTACAGATAGAAATACACGTAACATGAGTATACGTATAAATAGGTATAAATTCAACGTATTTATCAGATTCCATTTAATAAAGGTAAAATGGTATATGTGTATAAATAAAAATAAAAATGTGTATATATGTATATATTTATATAAGTAATCAAAGCATATTAAGTATAGATAACTTAATATGCTCTTGAATATAATTTTATATATATTGTATATGTACTTATTACTATTACAAATTGCAGGGCATCAATTTATCAGGGGGATTCATCAAAGCTTGATCTACGATTTATCAACTTCAAATACTCAGTGCTGCAGGGAGCCAACCTGGCTCAGGCAAACCTCTCGTGCTGCTTCTGGAACGTGCCGATCTCAAGGCTCGAAACCTTGACGTGAGTTGCGATAGCAATGTTGATGCTGCTGAGCTAAGCAAGCAAAGTTCTGGCAATCATGGGCACAATCAGAAGATCCAAATACTGTGTCTGTGGGCTATGTCAACTAGCGAGTTAGAGTAAGCGCGAAAGGGTTGAATTTGGCATTAAGTGTTAATATCAAAAGCCTCGTTTTCGGAAACACAAAATTAGCCTAATCATGTAATAATAGTCAATATATAAGATTTTGCATCCTGACTTGACCTCCTATACAACTGCGTATAAAAAAACTTAAACATTACGGCAAATGGTTTCAAAAAAACGGCCTAACACGAGAAAACCGTAATATTAGCACTAATTTAGTTTCTAACCAATGGGCCCTTCGAATGCTGAATAATTTTTTGTAATATCTGTCTTCCATCATCTTTGGACATGTCATGAGAGGATAAGGGAGTAAGGAAAACATGTTTTAGCAAATGTTGTGTGTGGCCTAAATATCCCTCGTCAAATATAGGTTGCTATTCATCTTTGTTTGGGGTTACTGCTGATTGGTATGCATCTGAATGTGAACCTAGAAATGTGTTGCTGTTTTCAGGTGCAAATCTTCTCTCGGCGTAAAGATCTCTGTGCAAATCTAGCGGAGCAATCACTGAAAGGCGTGTGAACTTTGCGAAGATCCTGCGGGAAGTCGAAGCGCAACATGGAAGATGTAAAGGCCTCTATAGTGAATAATAACTAGTATAAGTGAGAGAAAATTGCCTCGCCGACTTCGTAAGACTTCATGGATGCGACGCAATTTATAAACAGAGCTTATTACGGTTCAAATCCTAGAACGTCTCACCAACTGCGAAGCTGGTGCTGATGGTCCTTGCACAGGTGCAAACATGAAGGAGTCTGGCAGATTGGATGGAAGTCAGAAATAGGTAGGAGTGAACCTCATCGACGTATCCAATCCTACGCAAATGCGCAACTGCAGAACTGTGACCATGCGGGGAGCTTGTGCTGGCGGGACTGAGCGCTAAGGTAGTTGTGTTACGGAGAAGCAATCGTCCTATGTCTTGGTCTCGTGGTCAGTACACAGTCTAAATGGTTGGGTAGTGGTTGGCAAAGGGAAGGTTGGCTTTGGAAACGTAGGTTACTCCTAACTCCTTGTATTCACCTTTGTCAATTAGCATGTAATAAATGTGTAAGTAATTTATGATCTATCGTTTACAAGCCTTTGCTTTTGTTGTAAAATTTTGAAATATCGGTGGTAACTAGAAGCAAATAAAGAAGCTGCACGTAGCATCGTGCAAATGTTGCAAGTGCACAGTTTTGCATGTGTACTATATCTACATTTTCAGAACTGTGATCTATCTGGCCGTGACCTACAAGAGAGCAAATCTGCCGACGGAGACCAATGCATGCAAAGGTGTGAACCTTTTGACCTCATGCTGGACACCTTTGCACGCGATGTACAGCACAGACAATGTCGTCGGCGCAGTGATATCACCATTTCATGGCTTTTATGTTCAACTTGCCGAAATCGCAACACGTTGAGATGTTGGACACGATGCAGTGTGAAATGTGAGATTTTCCCATGTAGGGAGATTAAGTCTGCTAATAGTCTCTGTCCTTTGTATCATCCAGATCTAGTTATTCGGGAGCAATGGCAAAAACAGATTGCAGTATACCCAACTTAAACTAGCATTTCTGATTGTTGTCCGCAATGAATCATGCAGCATTCTGCTGAAAAATGATTAGAGTTAACAGCTGGTCACTTTACTGCAGGAGTGGGTTGTTCTTTATTGGCATGGTTTACTTTTGAGAAAGACATTGATCTGAATATTGTGAAATATTGATCAAAGTGTGGATTTAGCATATCAGTGCGGATATTGTCGGCGTTTTTGTCACAAAAATTATTTGATCTTCGTAAATGTGTATTGTAGGGTTTTTATGATTATACTGATATAGAAATTTATTATCAACGAAAAGTAGATCATGAGTGTCAGTGTAAGCATTTTAATTTGCCCCAGCGTTTATTATCAATAATTAAATTATAAAAGTTGAAACATCAGCAGAAATATTCCATCGTTTACGAATTTTCCAATGTCAACTCGATGGGTAATATTATATTAATCACTATATACTAAATTCATACAGTAGTCAAGCATTATTTCCATAGATGTGGATGTTATGGCAGGCTTATAGTTGTTTGGCAGCTAGCATAGATTGTTTGGAAGGTTTTTACTTGAGAGAGCGCTGACCGTCGTGCGTGTGTAAGTCTCTCCTGTAAAGACAACAAGGGTCGGAATTCCTAACGAATTTACTATGGCTCATAGGGTCTCTGTCCGCCCAGGGTACTGGCCGGAACGTAACCCTGTAAGGTCCGGTAATACCCGAACGTAGCCCTGGTAACTATCTAAATGGTTAGGGTTTTAGGGAGTAGGCGTAGGCGACTCACTAACCCGTTAGTGGAGGAGGCGAGGCTAAGGGGGGGGGAGCGGTCCAGGCATATATAGATAGTAACCAGCAGAGCATATAAATCACGTTGATTTTATATGCTCTGACCAGGTACGTTCCGGCAGTACCCTGGGGACATAGACCCTCTCGGCATTACTGACGTGTACACTGCGGCCCGCACATGTTTTTTTTGGGGGTTTTCCAGAGATGGAATGAATGAAACCTTTTACGTTATTATTTAGTGGTCGTTTCTTAACTAGCACTTGTTTGTTTTCGTGTTGTTTCCATCGCTATAATATTTGGTAAACAATATACTAGTGATGTTGTGAGGGTAGGTGTAGGCTACATACCGTACTACGTAAAAATTAACGTTAAATGTACTATAATACATATTTTATGATTTCGGATTTAAATGTAATGTTGAAGACAATATTGTAATAACCAAGAGCACAGATAACCAGTTATTAACATAATAACTTGCAACCAAGTTGTAGGGGAGTTTCACACGTGTTGGTAAGAGCTACAATGTGATAATGTTTACAAAGTCCCGTACTTATGTTTACATAAAAGTCAATCAAACCTCTGGTGGAGGAGGCAAAAATAATCGAATAGTTGTCATACTTTTGTATGACAGTGAAACAAGACAGTAGATTGAACATACGGATCGTTTGTATTCCCAGGGATGTTACCGTTCGCTATATCTGAAATTATAGGGCAAATTGTAAGATTGTGAAAATTATTTAATTTGGTGCTCATTAAATTTCAAGATATATCCTAAAAATCATTTTGTTCTGTGTATAACGTTGAGCATTTATATCTGTCCTGGACTCCATACATTCACAATGCCAGGACTATTCCGTTTTTACTATATTTTTACCATGTCTGATGATTCATATGATTAATAAGCTGAGGTTTATCAGCTTGTATTAAGAAACTTACAAAAAAGACACCAACGAATACACATAAATAGAGACATGCAATCTTATATTACAGGGCAGCTCTGGCCAGCCTTTTTGGCATGCACATGTAGAACATGTAAGTAAGAATCCGGAGTTGGAAAAGAACCATACTAACAAATTGACACAGTGCTGTGGGGTCATAATAGGCAAATATAAGGAAGGGAAATTCTCAATATCAATTAGTAAAAGAGACAAAAGTGTCATGAAGGGAAAATATTAGCAAAGGAGTAACGTAGGCCTACTTGTAGGAAGATAATATCAACTAAGTAATAATTATCAACCTAGTAAAAAGAAATAAAGGCAATATAATCATCAAGAGCTAATACTACTAGCTAGTAATAATGGCCGTATAATATATATAATACTCTTGATTGATGAGGAATCTCTAGTAAATTTCATGTATTAGAATAATAAATTTATTTTGCACCAATGTTGACATAATCAAATGGGTATACTACAAATAACAATACATTCAAAATGAGTATAATTTTACACAATTGTAATGAATTTCTGTAGTATCTGAGCATGTTGTCCGTAGCCACAAGTCCCCTTCTCGCTTAACACTACATTGTGCGAGAGGTGTACTACGCGTGTAAACAGTCGGAGAGCCTGGTCGGTTTAAGTTTGTACCGGTAATCTTAAGTGTAGTCTCTGTTAGCACGTAGGTAGACATATACACAGGCCCTATTATCCAACACGAGACGCCCCAATGCGAGCACCGAAGGTGTGAGAAGTAAGGACGGCGAGACGCAGATTTCACGAATGTCCGGAATCAATGAAAGTTTTTGATTCTCAATAACAAATATGACAGCATACCCGTATTACTACTTGTTGTACTAACCCCCCTGTATATGTTTTCACTGTCCGATGATATTGACAGCGTTAGGAAGTAAAATCCGTTGCCACAGTAAAAATTAAACATTTCCCACACGTTCAATGGCAGTCATAGTGATGACCATATTTCGGCACGATTTCGACTGATGTAATGCCGCCCACCCTGATTGAATAAAATTAAAAGCAGCCATTTTTTTTACGTGGTGGTAAACTGTAATTCTCACAATTATGAATATATGCTATATACCTGTAGAACATGATGGACAGTTTCAACCAAAGACGCCGGAAGACACAATACAAACTAGAAACGTTATCGCCCACTGTATTTTAATTAAAAACATTTACATTTTTTCTAAAGAAAGTCGCGATTTGATAAAGTCGTGAAAATTGTGCGTCCTACCTTCTCACACCTTCGGTGCTCGCATTGGCGGGTTCGTGTTGGAATAATAGGGACCTGTGTACATACATGGGAGAATAACATTAAACAGATTTACATCAAAAACATGAAAATAGAAAAAATACCTGTCAATCTAAATCTTCACCTGACCCAGATCTATGTGATCTGCGATACCACTGTAAATTTTGTTACGAAGCTAGCTTGCATGGAATCTATCTCCGGACCAAATTAATAAACTTATTGCCTGGATTTCGGCCAACCTCCGCAATCGACACTCGCCCCCTCTGATGGATTGAATTTGGCAACTGCTTGAAGTTCCTCCTCAGAGATGTAGATGACTGCCGCGATCGTCATAAACCCCTGTGAGGTCGCCAGCTGTCCAGCAGCGCCTGCACACGATCGATGGCTTCCGTGCACTCAGTCTGAATTCAGCAGCCAAGTCCTCTGAACTGAACGCACCTGTAATGTCAGACGTAAAAATATCACATCCATATTAGTCACATATAGGCAAGACAGGGAAATCTGTCGATCCTTATACACATCAGGATCTCTATGCACGTCCCTTGTTGGTTAAACATGAAAACGTTATCTGTAATATCTTCATCATTACTGAAATAAGATTAAGAAGATAGGAAGATAGGACATTTTCCTGATAATAATAGATAAATGCAGCTGATAGAGATGAGAAGGTGAATCCAAGTGTAAACTCTTTTCCTATCGTGTCTGATGGTTTACTACTACAGTGGCGAGTCATCAAATACTTTTGAGCTTCAACCTCTGAATTTCCAAGAAACTTAAAGAACCATACCCTATTAACTAGCCCAGGCCACCCGTGTCAGGCTATAGCCTATATGTGCACTCACGTATTATCATCTCCATTATCAAAAGTAAGTGTGTTAGGTAGGCAGATTGTAACACAACCTAGCTGGGTTAAGGCTGGTGACTCAGGGCGGCTGTGATGGCTCTGAACAGCGGTACTTAAACCTCACCTTCGAATCGTAGTTTACAAACTCCTCGAGCAATGACTGAGACTCCTAGATCAGGCCTTGCTCGTCAAAGCCTCAGTTGTCCACCGTGAAGCAACTCCTTCATAGCGAGGTAATGCCTCGTGCTCTTCTTCTACCTGCTCCTCCTCTCGGATCCGCGCCTGGCTCCTCCCTGTTACACAAGGATAAGGAACTCATGGTCAAAAAAGGACCTCCCCTCCCTGAACATGCCTGGAAGACAACTTTAGACCGCTGTCTACATTTTTGCTCCATATTATCAGTATGGACATCTAAACAACAACAACGTGTAAATTAGACAGTGTAATGGTCCAAATGTAAAAATGTTTTTATGATTGTTTCCATATGAATGCATGTACGGGCAAAGTTCTGGCATAGATGCAAATCAGTGGCATTAAACAGGTATACTAAGCGCCCTCCAGACATGTCTTAACTTAACACTATATTAAAATACTGGATGTTTTGGCCTTGCATACACACGATGACAATGTCAGTGTGTAGACCCCAGGCGCGCTACTACCATTTGGCACTGCGCCACGTAGTAACAGATAACAAACGATCACGGTAATGAGCCGACCCCACTACTGGCTTCATTTCCTCCCAGCTTCGCTTCTTGCTTCCCCACGGCTTGCGCTTTTCCTCCTGTAACCTCGTTGTGCGTTTCTTTTCCTCCCGCTGTCCTCGTAGCTCGAGCCTGCCAAGTAAAAATCACAAACACATACTTACATCTGATACCAGAATAACAAATTTGCTAGGCCTGTACTGGCAGCTAATACTGTTGAAGCTGTGTTCAAAACCTCTAAATACCCCCAAATATTGCCATTAAGTCAGTTTGAAAGCATATCTTGACGAGTCTCCAGTGTTTTGCGCAAGAAATTTTGTTTTGTATAGTATCAACAATATTGATATGAAAAGGGGTGGGCTAGGCTGCATGATGAACCTGAACAGACGTAAATCCAACAAAAACGGTTAAAAAAAAAAAAACCCTTAAAATAATATTATCATATTGCGCAGTTGTCAAATCATATCACCGAATTCAGTTTGCCCACACCGCATACCGTTAGAATGACTGGTGCCATATTGCGTAATCACTAAATTTCAGCTGATCTTTGAAGCGGCAAGTATATGTGACTTAGTGCTTTTACACGAGATACATGCCCGGAATGCCATGTGAGGCATTTGCCTGCTCAATTGCTATAAGCCGAGCCCTTACGGGACAAACTGAATGCATTGCTGTGGACAGATGGTCATTCCCCGCGAGGCACGACTAATAACAGGGAAGATAAACTCGCACCTCTCTCTGCTTCGGCCCGGTCGGCACTTGGCTTCCACTTTCGCGACGGCTTTTCTTTGGCAACCGGATCTTGCCATCTGTGGCGCCGGCAGTAATCGAAGATAGTCGTCATCCTCCTGCTCAGGCACCGCCTAAATCGAATCCCGTCTTCATCCGAGCTGAAGCAAACAAAGTGAACGTGTACCGTGTCTACAACCAAATGTGTCTCACCTGACCAACCTAGGATGGCTCTACAGCAGGTCACGAAATAATTACACAATAAGGATGGTTTGTTAAATGTTATCGTTCTACAATTTCAATCATACAGATGTGAAAGGGAAATTTGCATTACCGTCGCTCACAGTCAAGTGACGCACAGTCAGTGTAGATGGCAAGGCAAATGTAAACTAATGTAATTAAATTAGGATCTTTCAGTTTTACATAGTTTATCCATCTTCCTGTCGCATCGTGCCAGGGCGACCTCAGTCACATTACGTCTACCGACGACGCAGCTGAGGAACGCTTCATTTCTTTGTGGCAAGGTAGGACTCGCTGTCGTGGCACAGCTGCCCTCTTTATAGTGAACAAGACCGAGAGACAATGTAGAAGTTATTCATAGAATCATACCTTATAAAAAGGTCAACATGCATAACCACTGTATCACTGTCATTAAAAAGAAAGCAATATGCCATGCATAATGATTTTTATGTTGTATGAGTATCTCTCAGTCTTCTAGTAAGAGAAGGTCCTCCGTTAGCTTACCACATGGTAGTTCTTTGTTCGCCAACTACAGGACTAAACGACTCACAGTGCTCCAAGATAAATAGCAATTGAATTTCACATGGGCACCAACCCAGACAGGCACTTGGAGCGTTCAATATAAATATAATGCTAAATAAATTCGAAAATTAATTTACTACCCAAAGTCTTAATGTTTCTAGTATCTGTTTTCACGCTAATATGGCCGGACAATTTCCCTGTAAACTGCCGTCCAAATGCTCATACGCTCAAAAAGGCTGGCTGCCGCCATGGCTTGCCGCTGCACACTGAGCGACGAGTAAATAATATATATAGTATATATAGATACTTATATATGAATATATATATATAATATATAGACTATATATTTTATGTGTCAAGTGAGTGCAGCGCAGCGCAGCCGTTCGTCTACACGCACGGTTAGTTACGCTGAAGGGATCGTTGTGGTATATGTAACGCCGACGGGTCGGCGAGGTATGTCAACTACGCCCTACTGCCCTAAACCCTAACCCTAACCATACTCAAAATAGTTACCAGTCGGTACGATATTATACAGCCATTAATACGTAAAACGACCTTTTTGTTCGTTAGTTAGCGCAGATAACGTCATGTCTCCTTGGGTACGTTCCTGGGAATATACCCTAGTTAGGGGGGGGGGAGGGGGGGGGGGGGGAAGGGGGGGGGGGGGGCGGGGGGGGGCGGGTGGGGGGGGGGTGGGGCGGGTCCGTAATACCGGAACGTACGCCCTGGTAACTATCTGATATGGTTAGGCAGGGCTTCGCCGCTTAACTTTTTTTCAGGTGGCCGCCGGGCCCACTTGAGTATGAGGATT
>NW_014577066.1:297336-298637 GCF_000485595.1 Priapulus caudatus | reverse complement strand
TGGTTTACATGAGGACCGCTGATCGTTTAATTTCCCTTGTTTGATCCATTGCAGATTTTAGTCACAGTCGGAATGATAGCAAACATGGTGGCAAATTCATAAATTGTGTTGCATTCGTTTCAAAAAGTCGCTGTAAACCCATAAGTACCCAGCGCACTGTAGCACACTGATGGTTACAAGAAGGTGGATGTATACCGATTCATTTGGTATATCACATGTGAAGTGTTCTTTGGCGATACTTGGCAAATAAGGCAACTACGTGTTTAGCTGCAGCCAAGGTTTGAAACGGTATTCTAACCCTAGCAATACCGTTTCTTGGAGCTAATGTGGGACCATGCCCATGGACATTGTCATGGATAAGCAGGCGATTTAATTATCACACAATGCTCTCAAACTAATTAATTGTCATAAACTTAATTCAGTTTTATATGACAAACAATAATTCATCGCAACCTTAGTATGTGAAGAGATGGCTTCGATTTTTTCCATTTACATGCAAGTTTTAACTTTGAGCACATGGAGGCCGCCATATTGGCAACTTAACCGAGTTTTCACGTGAATCTAATATTAATAAAAGATATAATTGATCTATATATAGATAATAAAATGTAATATACATAATAGAGTATGTGTTTAAAAATTAAATATTGTTTTTATTTTTATTTATTAACGGCTATCTATAAAATTTCTAGATTTTTGACAAATAAACATCTAACTAACATCCTAGCGGTAGGTGAGTAAACAATAAAACCGACGAGCTTGCAGAAAGATGCACTGGTTCGGAACTTAGAAATGTTGTATTTTGCAGAATGAAGAGAGTGACATTAGTTGTAAATGGAAATATAGAGACAGTACAAAAGGTTAGTAGATCAAGATAGTCATTGCAAAGACCTTTGTAACTAGGAGGATGTATAACTATAACTACGAGTAACCCACCAACAATTTCACTCACAGACACTGAGACAGTCACAGTGACTGAGTCTGCGAGAGACATACACCACGCGCGCGCACACAGTGCCAACTCACGCACACACTGTCACTCACACACACGCGTGCACGCACACATAGAGTCTAAGACGCATGGTCACACGCCAAGTTCTGTCCAACGCTTGGCCGTCTGATACAATATGTAATTACACATTGACATTACACGTGAAATGTGGTTTGCGCATTAGCCTGATCAGTGATCAGCTGCAATCAGTCGCAAACACATTAGGTTCATGCCATGACGAAAATGGATTGTGGTCAGCGCTTATATCCATGATTGTGGTCAGCGCTTATATCCATGATTGTGGTCAGCG
>NW_014577066.1:275118-295055 GCF_000485595.1 Priapulus caudatus | reverse complement strand
GTGTGTGCATAACTGCATATGTCTGTGTTAGCTAGTGTCAGTTAGTCTGTAATAGGAAATATGTCAGAAATGCTTATCTAGTCTGTGATACCAGCAATATTTTTTGCACAATCAGGTTGTGTGTGTGCCGTCCAGCATTGAAAGACTTTTCGAAACAGCCAGCGAAAAATTGGGCATAACAGCTTGCAAGTTGTATACCACTGGTGGTGGACTGATTGAGGATTTGGATGTGCTCAGGTGAGTTTGATGAACGGCAGTGAGTATCCTCCCAACAAGCCAGTTACTATCTGTATATATGTCTGTCTATCCTATTCATCCTGTGGATTTGAGCAGTAGATCTCAGTAAAGCTTTCTAAAAAAAACTTACGGCAGGCAGTGCGCATTGGTATCACCATTGTGACAGTGCTACTAATATAATAACTTGTGACACATTAATGACACTTTACCAAGGCATTGAACTTGTATTGACAAGGTATATTGAATCTAGTCATTTTCTTGTTTGATCTATTACATATGGGAATAATGAATTAGCAACTACTAGGCATGACTGTGTTGATCTATTATATAAAGTATTACTATTTAAGATCAAAGTGTGCAAGTATAGTAGCTATCAGTTGCTATATAGTTTGTATAAAAATAACAATATAATGTTTGCCTTTATGATTACAGGGATGATGAGGTAATATTTGTATCAGAAGGCGAGTCTTTCTTTGGTGAGTATAGTATGGTAATGCATCACGTGTGTTGCATACTTTTGTACTCATTGTGTATAACGAGTATAAAAATAGTCTGGATATTTCATAGATTGTATAGCTGTTTCAGATCTACTTTATGGATTGTGGTAAGTTTTACAGAACTTTTGTGGCTGTTGTTCACTATTCTCACTCATTGTCGCTGTTGTGTATGTAATCGGGATCCTGTTAGTTACCTTTCAGAACTATTCTGAAATATATCAGAGGAATATTGTGCCTGTTTCTGATGTTTTTATGTGTTTGTAAGGTAAAAGAGACGAAACATGTTCTGGTATCCCGGCAAAGGGACGGCTAAAATTCAGACCCACCAGCTCAGCAGACTGGATAACACTAAACATCGGTGGCCAGTGCTTTACCACAACGAGGTATAGACAACACTGAACCTGACTGTACAGTCAGTTCTAGTCTAAATGGAATTGTAGGTGTATGTTAATGTTCAAGACAATGTTGCATCTAAAAAATTATAAAGGTCATTTAGACCTTTCTCTATAGTCAGTGTTTATTGTGAATAACATCTGTGCTAAATAAGTAATTAATTTTTTTTGGATAAATCAGTGGTAGATAAAATAGTTGAAATTGAGTAAGTGAAGTTAAAATAAATCCCAACCTGTAATACAACATGTAAGCCTTTTAAATGCACTTGCTTCTATTTTTATCTTGCAGAAGCACGTTAACAAGGAGCGATCCAAGCTCCATGCTCGCTCGCATGTTCGCAACCAATCAGAGTGCCACCACATGGGGAAACAGCGTCGACCCTTCTGGCGCTTACCTGATTGACCGCAGCCCCAGGCACTTTGAGCCGATCCTTAATTATTTGCGACACGGGCAGATTGTATTGGATGCAGGCGTGAATCCTGTAGGTGAGGGACACAGTCTTAATGCTTCATACTGCTACGATATTTAATGGACAATAAGTTTCTGTTCAGTATATTTAAAAAGAGTGTTGGAAGTTGTCACCTAGCTCAAGTGTTATTTTCGTAGTTGCCAGTAAAATTCTGATTGTGTGGCTAGCTCGATGAATTCAAGCCATGAGAAATTTAGGTTGTTAGCACAAATGTTGGAAAATTTTCAGAAACCCTTAGTAACCCATTTAAAATATGGTGTTGTGACCTGGTTTTTGGTTGTAAGCATTATATCTGCACCATGTCACATATCACTACTATAAGAATTACTTACATAGAAATTGACTCGGAGTCTAAGCTCTTAGTTCTTCATGGTCAAGGTCTTGTTTACATGCAGGTGTTCTGGAAGAAGCCAGATTCTTTGGCTTACAATCCTTAGCTGAGCAGCTGGAATCGTTGGTGGAGGTGAGATGCAAGTCCCATTAGTCAATCTACTATGTTCACTGCACTGCCCTGCGATAACCACAGAATAACGAACCGCATTCTCATTTCTATTGCGATTGATCTCATCTCTATTATAATATAGAGTCTGGGTGTGAAACACTGAGGCAAGCAAAAATAACTCCTTATACATGTAGTGCATAAGCCAAGATAATCAAGATACGTGAAATAAGCATGGTGAGATGTGCACCGTGAGGTGTGCAGGTAGCTACACCTGTGCACCTCATCTTGCTGAATGTGGCGTGAGTACTCCCATGACCATGAGCAGTTAAGCAATTATTCTCACCCTTGTCGTGGTTATAGGAGAGTCGCAGGGACCGGGACCAGGCTCCACTGAGCCGGCGCGATGTCATAGAGGCTCTCATCACAACGACCGCCCACACCGAGCTCAGGTTTCAGGTGGCTACACACTTATTTACAGATAGAAATACACGTAACATGAGTATACGTATAAATAGGTATAAATTCAACGTATTATCAGATCTCATTTAATAAAGGTAAAATGGTATATGTGTATAAATAAAAATAAAAATGTGTATATATGTATATATTTATATATAATCAAGAGCATATTAAGTATGATAACTTAATATGCTCTTGATATAATTTTATATATAATTGTATATGTACTTATTACTATTACAAATTTGCAGGGCATCAATTTATCAGGGGTCGATTTATCAAAGCTTGATCTACGATTTATCAACTTCAAATACTCAGTGCTGCAGGGAGCCAACCTGGCTCAGGCAAACCTCTCGTGCTGCCTTCTGGAACGTGCCGATCTCAAGGCTGCGAAACTTGACGTGAGTTGCGATAGCAATGTTGATGCTGCTGAGCTAGCAAGCAAAGTGTCTGGCAATCATGGGCACATCAGAGCATCAAATAGTGTGTTGATGGGCTATGTCAACGTAGGGGTTAGAGTAAGGCAGAAAGGGTTGAATTTGGCATTAGTTAATATCAAAAGCCTGTTTTCGGAAACAAAATTAGCCTTAATATGTAATAATAGTCAATATTAAGTTTTTTGCATTGACTTGACCTCTATACACTGCGTATAAAAAACTTAACATTACCATGTTTCAAAAAACGGCCTACAAGAAAAACGTAATATTAGACTAATTTAGTTTCTACCAATGGGCCCTTGGATGCTGAATAATTTTTTGGTAATATTCTGTCTTCCATCATTTTGGACATGTATGGAGAGGATAAGGGAGTAAGGAAAACAAAGGTTTTTAGCAAATGTGTGTTGTGCTATACCTCGTCAAATATAGGTTTGCTATCACTCTGTTTGGGGTTCTGCTGTTGGTATGCATCTGAATGTGACTAGAAATGGTTTGCTGTTTCAGGGTGCAAATCTTCTTGGCGTAAAGATGCTCTGTGCAAATCTAGAGGGAGCATCACTGAAAGGCTGTAACTTTGAAGATCCTGCGGGAAGTCGAGCCAACATGGAAGGTAAGGCCTCTATATGGAAGAATAGACTGTATAAGTGAGAGGAAAATTCCTCGGGATTCGTAGACTTCAGGATGCAACGCATTTATAAACAGAGTTATTACGTTCAAATGTAGAACGTGCTCACCAACTGAAGCTGTGCTGATGGTCTTCACAGGTGCAAACATGAAAGGAGTGCAGATGGATGGAAGTCAGATGGTAGGAGTGAACCTACGAGTAGCCAACCTACGCAATGCCAACCTGCAGAACTGTGACCTGCGGGGAGCTGTGCTTGCGGGAGCTGACCTAGAGGTAGTTGTTGTTACGGAGAAGCATGTCTAGTGTTGGTTCGTGGCAGTACACATCTAAATGGTTGGGGTAGTGGGTTTGGCAAAGGGAGGTTGGCTTTGGAAACGTAGGTTACTCCACCTCCCTTGTATTCACCTTTGTTCAATTCAGATGTAATAAATGTGTGAAGTAATTTATGATCTATGTGTTACAGCCTTTGCTTTTTGTTGGTAAAATTTGAAATACAGGTGTAACTAGAGCAAATAAAAGTGCACGTATGCATGTGCAAATTTTGCAAGTGCACGTTTTTGCATGTGTACTATATTCTACATTTCAGAACTGTGATCTATCTGGCTGTGACCTACAAGAAGCAAATCTGCGAGGAGCCAATCTGAAGGGTGTGACCTTTGACCTCATGGTGACACCTTTGCACATGTCACAGACAATGTCGTCGGCGCAGTGATATCACCATTTCATGGCTTTATGTTCAAATTGCCGAAATCGCAAACGTTGGATGTTGGAACATGGCAGTGTAAATGTGAGATTTTTCCCATGTAGGGAGATTAAGGCTGCTATAGTCTCTGTCCTTTGTATCATCCAGTCTAGTTATGGGACAGATGCAAAAACAGATGCAGTATGCAACTTTAACTACATTTCTGATTGTTGTCCAATGAATTCATCAGCATTCTGCTGAAAAATGATTAGAGGTTAACAGCTGTCACTTTACTGCAGAGTGGGGTTCTTTTATTGGCTGGTTTCTTTTGGAAGAGACATTGATCTGTATATTGGTGGAAATATTGATCAAAAGTGTGGATTAGCATATCAGTGCGGATATTGGTCGGGTTTTTTGTCACAAAATTTATTTTGATCTTGTGAATGTGTATTGTAGGGTTTTTATGATTATACTGATATAGAAATTTATTATCAAGAAAAGTAGTATCATGAGTGTCAGTGTATAGCATTTTATTTGCCCCAGGTTTATTATGCAATAATTAATATTAAAAAGTTGAACATCAGCAGAAATATTTCCATCGTTTACGAATTTTCAATGTCAACTCGATGGTAATATTATATTAATCATATATATAAATTCATACAGTATCAGAGCATTATTTCCATAGATGTTGATGTTATGGCAGGCTTATAGTTGTTTGCAGCTAGCATAGATTTTTGGAAGGTTTTTACTTGAGAGAGGCTGACCGTGTGCGTGTTGTAAGTTGCTCTTGTAAAGACAACAGAGCGGTCGGAATTCCTAACGAATTACTATGGCTCATAGGGTCTCTGTCCCCCAGGGTACTGCCGGAACGTACCCTGGGTACGGTCCGGTATACCGGAACGTACCCTGGTAACTATCTAATATGGTTAGGGTTAGGGAGTAGGCGTAGGCGACTCACTAGACTCGTTAGTGGAGGAGGCGAGGTACGGTCCAGCATATTAGATAGTACCAGCAGAGCATATAAATCACGTTGATTTATATGCTCTGGTACCAGGGTACGTTCCGGCAGTACCCTGGGGGACATAGACCCTCTCGGCATTACTTCGTGTACACTGCGGCCGCACATTGTTTTTTTGGGGGTTTTCCATGCATGGAATGATGAACCTTTTACGTTATTATTTAGTGGTCGTTTCTTAACTAGCACTTGTTTGTTTTCGTGTTGTTTCCATCGCTATATATTTGGTAAAACAATATATAGTGAGTGTTGTGAGGGTAGGTGTAGGCTTACAACGTACTACGTAAAAATTAACTAAATGTACTATATACATATTTATGATTCGGATTTAAATGTATGTTGAATGACAATTTGTAATACCAAGAGCACAGATAACCAGTTATAAGTAATACACTTGCACCAAGTTGTAGGAGTTTCACGTGTTGGTAGAGCTACAATGTGATAATGTTTACAAGTCCTACTTATGTTTACATAAAGTCCATCAAACTCTGGTGGTAGGAGCAGATAAATATCGAATAGTTGTCATACTTTTGTATGACAGTAACAAGACAGTAGATTGAACATAGGATCGTTTATTCCCAGGGATGTTACCTCGCTATATCTGAAATTATAGCAAATTGTAGATTGTGAAATATTAATTGGTGGCTCATTAAATTTCAAAATATATCTAAAATTCATTTGTTTGTTATAGTTGAGCATTTATACTGTCTGGGACTCCATACATTCACAATGCAGACTATTCCGTTTTTACTATTTTACCATGTTATATTCATATGATTAATAAGTGAGTTTATCACTTTAAGAATACGTTACAAAAAGACACAACGATACACATAATAGACATGCATCTTTATATTACAGGGCACTCTGCCACAGCTTTGCATGCACATGTACACATGTAGTAGAATCCGAGTTGGAAAAGAACCATGACTAGCAAATTGACACAGTGCTTGGGGTCAAATAGGCAAATATAAGGAAGAGGAAATTTCAATATCAATAGTAAGAGAGAAAGAGTGTCATGAAGGGAATATTAGCAAAGGAGTGTAACGTAGGCCTACTTGTAGGAAGATAATATCAACTAGTAGATAATATCAACTAGTAAAAAGATAAAGCATAATAATATCAAGAGCTAATACTACTACTAGTAATAATGCCTATAATATATATAATACTTTGATTGATGAGGAATCCTAGTAATTTCATGTATTAGAATAATATTTATTTTGCACCAATGTTGACATAACAAATGGGTATATACAAATAACAATAATTCAAATGAGTATAATTTTACACAATGTGTAATTGACATTTCTGTAGTATCTGACATGTTGTACCGTAGCCACAAGTTCCCTTCTCGCTTAACACTACATTTGCGAGAGGTGTACTACGCCGTGTAACAGTCGGAGAGCCTGGTCGGTTTAGTTGTACCGGTAATTTAAGTGTAGTCTCTGTTTGCAGTAGGTAGACATATACACAGGTCCCTATTATCCAACACGAACCCCCAATGCGAGCACCGAAGGTGTGAGAAGGTAGGACGCACAATTTCACGAATGTCCGATATCAATGAAAGTTTTTGATTCTCAATAAAAATATGCACATACCCGTATTACTACTTTGTTGTACTAACCTCCCCTGTATATGTTTTCACTGTCGATGATATTTGACAGCGTTAGGAGAGTAAAATCCGTTGCCAGTAAAAAATTAACATTTCCCACACGTTCAATGGCAGTCATAGTGATGACATATTTCGCGACGATTTCGAGCTGAATGTAATGCCGCCACCTGATTGAATAAAATTAAAGGCAGCCATTTTTTTTACGTGTGGTAACTGTTAATTTCTCACAAATATGGAATATATGCTATATACGCTGTAGAACATGATTGACAGTTCAACCAAAGACGCCGGAGACAACAATACAAACTAAGAACGTGTATGCCCATGTATTTTAATTAAAACATTTACATTTTTTTCTAAAAAAGGTCCGATTTGATAAAGTCGTGAAATTGTGCGTCCTACCTTCTCACACCTTCGGTGCTCGCATTGGGGGTTCGTGTTGGATAATAGGGACCTGTGGACATACATGGGAGAATACATTAAACCAGATTACACAAAACCATGAATAATAGAAAAAATACCTGTCAATTAAATCTTCACCTGACCCAAGTCTATGTGATCTGCATACCCTGTAAATTTGTTACGAACTAGCTTGCATGGAATCTATCTCGGGAACCAAATTAATCAACTTATTGCTGGATTTGGCCAACTCCGCAATCGACACTCGCCCCCTCTGGTGGATGAATTTGGCAACTGCTTGAAGTTCCTCCTCAGAGATGTAGATGAACTTGCCGCGATCGTCAATAACCCCTGTGAGGTCGCCACTGTCCAGCAGCGCCTGCACACGATCGATGGCTTCCTGTGACTTCAGTCTGAATTCAGCAGCCAAGTCCTCTAACTGAACCACCTGTAATGTAGACGTAAAATATGACATCCATATTAGTCACATATAGGCAAGACAGGGAATCTGTCGATCCTTATACACATCAGGAGCCTTGCACGTCCTTGTTGGGGTGAACATGAAAACGTATGCTGTAATATCTTCATCAATTACTGAATGAAGATTAAGAAGATAGGAAGATAGGATTTCTGATAATAGATACTGCAGCTGGATAGAGATGAGAAGGTGAATCCAGTGGTCTCTCTTTTCTATCGTGTCTGGATGGTTTTACTACTACAGTGGGCGAGTATCAAATACTTTTGAAGCTTCAACTCGAATTTCAAGAAGAACTTAAGGAACCATACCCTATACTAGCCCAGGCCACCCGTGTCAGGCGTATAGCCTATATGTGCACTCACGTATTATCATCTCCATTATCACAAGTAGGTGTGTTTAGGGTGGAGATTGTAACACAACCTAGGCTGGGTTAGGCTGGGTGACTCAGGGCTGGGCTGTGATGGACTCTGATACAGCGGTACTAACCTTCATCCTTCGAATGTAGTTTACAAACTCCTCGAGCAATGACTGAGACTCTAGATCAGGCGCTTGCTCGTCAAAGCCTTCCGTGTCCACCGTGAAGCACTCCTTCATAGCGAGGTAATCCTCGTGCTCTTTCTTCTCCTGCTCCTCCCTCTCGATGCGCGCCTGCTCCTCCTGTTTAACAGGGATAAGGAAACTCATGGTCAGAAAAAGGACCCCCTCCCTGAACATGCTGGAAGACAACTTTAGACCCTGTCTACATTTTTGCTCATATTATCAGTATGGACATTCTAACAACAACAGAGTGTAAATTAAGACAGTGTAATGTCCAATTAAATGTTTTATGATGTTTCCATATGAATGCATGTACGGGCAATTCTGGCATATGAAATTCAGTGGCATTAAAGACAGGTATATAAGCCTCAGCACATGTCTAACTTAACATATATTTAAATACTGGATGTTTTGCTTGCATAGTAACAGATGACAATGTCAGTGTGTAGACCAGGGCTAGTGTTAGCCATGTGAGTGCTTGGGATCTGGAGTAGTAACAGATAACAAACGATCACGGGTAATGAGCCGACCCACTTACTGCTTCTTCTTCCTCCAGCTTCCTTCTTGCTTCCCCACGCTTGCGCTTTTCCTCCTGTACCTCTTGCTGGCGTTTCTTTTCCTCCCTGTCCTCTAGCTCGGCCTGCCAAGTAATCACAAACAACTACTTACAATCTGATACCAGAATAACAAATTTGCTGAGGCCTGTACTGCAGCTAATACTTTGAAGCTGTGGTTCTAAACCTCTAAATACCCCCAAAATATTGCCATTAAGTCAGTTTTGAAAGCATATCTTGATGAGTCTCCAGTGTTTATCAGAAATTTTGTTTATAGTTCAACAATGATTATATGAAGGGTGTGTGCTAGGCTAGCATGATGACCTGAACAGACGTAGAATCCAACAAAAACGGTTAAAAAAAACTTAAAATAATATTATCATATGCAGTTGGTCAAATCATATCACCGAATCACTGCCCGCTTAGAATACTGTGCCATATTGCGTAATCACTAAATTTCAGCTGGATTTGAAGCGCAAGTATATGTGACTTAGTGTTTTACACGAGATACATGCCGGAATGCATGTGAGGCATTTGCCTGTCAATTGTATAAGCCGACCTCGGGACAAACTGAATCATTGCTGTGACAGATGCATCCCCGCGAGGCAGACTAATACAGGGAAGATAACTCGCACCTCTCTCTGCTTCGCCCGGTCGGCCTTGGCTTCCAGCTTCGCACGCTTCTTTGCACCGATCTTGCCATCGGTGGCGCCGGCGTATGCGAGATAGTCGTCATCCTCCTGCTCAGCACCGTCTAAATCGAATCCGTCTTCATCCGATGCTGCAAAACAAGTGAACGTGTACCGTGTCTACAACAAATGTGTCTCACCTGACCAACTAGGATGGGGGCTCTACAGCAGGTCACGATAATAATGTACAATAAGGAATGGTTGTTAAATTGTTATGTTCACAATTTTCAATCATACGATGGTGAAAGGGGGAATTTGCATTACCTCGCTCACTCAAACGCACAGCAGTGTAGATGGCAAGGCAATGTAAACCTAATGTAATTAAATAGGATCTTCAGTTTTACATAGTTTACCATCTTCCTGTCGGCCATCGTGCAGGCGACCTCTCACATTACGTCTACGACGAGCAGCTGGAGGAACGGCTTCATTTCTTTGTGCAGGTAGGACTCGCTGTCGTGGCACAGCTGCCTCTTCTATAGTGACAAGACCGAAGACAATGTAGAAGTTATTCATAGAATCATACCTTATAAAAAGTCAACATGCATATACCGCTGTATCACTGTCATTAAAACAATATCATGCATAATGTTGTATTATGTGTATGATGTATCCTCAGTACTCTAGTCAAGGAAGGTCCTCCTTAGCTCTACCCATGTAGTTCTTTGTTCCCACTACAGGACTAAACGACTCACAGTGCTTCAAAATAGCAGTGAATTTCACTGGGGCACCAACCCACAGGCACTTGGAGTGTTTCAATAAAATATAATGCTAAATAAATTCGAAATTTATTTACTACCAAAGTCTTAATGTTTCTATATTCTCTTTCACCTATTATGGCCGACAATTTCCTGTAAATGCCGTCCAAATGCTCATCTGCAACAAAGGCTGGCTGCCGCCATGGCTGCCGCTGCACACTGACACATAAATATATATATATAGACTATATATTTATGTGTCAGTGTGCAGCGGCAGCCAGCCGTTCGTTACCACGACACGGTTAGTTACGCTGAAGGGATCGTTGTCGTATATGTAGTACCCGAGGTGTCGGCGAGTATGTCAACTACGCCTACTCCCTAACCCTAACCCTAACCATATCAAATAGTTACCTCGGGTACATATTATCAAGAGCAGATAAAGAAGGAGAGCGTACAAGGGTAAAATGCTGAAACCATGCTGCAGTATTAGTCGAATTAATAAACTTTTCCCATTTTATTTTGACGATCCTTTGCAGTATTATTGATTAGCTGTCTTACCTTGTTCATATCAAACAAACCGCATGTCCCTACGATGCCCCTACGCTGAGATAATGAGCGGTGAAAATCTGGTATTTTCGCCGAAACCAGACTCGAGATCAGTGTGAACTGCGACTGTCTCTCGAAGTGTTTCCAGTGTGTTGCTTCCGGTCGCCGCTGTGTAGCGCCATAGTGGCGCTGACTCACGTAATACTACCAGAGTTTACTATACATCCAGCGTGAGGTGGGCGTGAGGTGGGCACAGGTGGGGGTCATCACTATGGCAATCAATAACAGACGTCATTCGGGACACGCGAGGTTTCCCGAAGTTATAACACTTCGGGAGAGGGACGCAGTTCACACTGATCTCGAGTCGGGTTTCGGCGAAAATACCAGATTTCCACCGCTCATTATCTCAGCGTAGGGGCATCGTAGGGACATGCGGTTTGTTTGATATGAACAAGGTAAGACAGCTAATCAATAATACTGCAAAGGATCGTCAAAATAAAACGGGAAAAGTTTATTAATTCGACTAATACTGCAGCATGGTTTCAGCATTTTACCCTTGTACGCTCTCCTTCTTTATCTGCTCTTGATATTATACACCATTATACGAAAACGACCTTTTGTGCATTAGTTACGCAGATAAGGTCTATGTCTCCTTGGGTACCTCCGGAATATACCCTGGGTACGGTCCGGTATACCGGAACGTACCCTGGTAACTATCTGATATGGTTAGGGTTAGGGTTAGGGTTAAGGTTAGGTAGTAGGCGTAGGCGACTCCCTAGACTCGTTAGTGGAGTAGGCGAGGTACGGTCCGGCATATCAGATAGTACCAGGGTACGTTCCGGTATACCGGACCGTACCCAGGGTACGTTCCGGCAGTACCCAGGGAGACATAGACCACAGGCACTTAGAACAGTCAATAAAAACTGAAAATAATATGAATGCACATTCACAGATACTTAGCTACTGTAACCGGTACGTCTCAATTACAGTTCCACTGTTGTGTCACTGTATATCAACTTTCCTTCAAAAAAACTAACGCCGAACGCTCCCGCACTCGCCGCTGCGAGTGTGCTGCACGTCGTCATGATAATAATATATAAACTTTATATATTATTATCATGGCGAAACAGCACACTCGCAGCGGCGAGTGCGGGACTCCGGAAGCGTTCGGCGTTAGTTTTTATGAAGGAAAGTAGATATACAGTGACACAACAATATAGAACTGTAATTGAGAGGTACGGTACGTACCGGTAGTGTTTGTGAATGTTCGTTCATATTATTTTCAGTTTTTACTGACTCAGTCCCAAGTCCCTGTGACATAGACCCTGGCAGCGTTAGTTACACACGCAATAACTCAGTGACTCAGGCCTGTGGCTGTACTAGAGTCTAGAGCTAGACCTCGGATACACACAGGTGACAAAGTTGTAACCAATATATTTTACGTAGCATGTACGCGTTAAAAGTATAATGATATTTATCTACATACTATTTGATGATCTTGATATTATCCTTGAAACTATAATAATTACAATAAGTACTACAACAGCAGCTGCTACATAAATAAGAGGATTCATGTTGTTAGACTTGTGGCAGATACCAGGCGTGACTAGTGATAGGATAGTCACTGTCAGCATATGCTGTCAGTGACAGTGATACAAAACACTATAAAACGATTATTACAAGATCTATAGCGGCTATAAAAACTTCGTAAATATTTCTACATAGTTAATATACAAGCCTTATTCCTGATATCGTTGAGATTTATTTTTTTGTAAAAGTGTTTTACATTTCATACTTTTTTTTTTTTTACGACGAATCACATGCTCAATCGTTGTGACAATAACAAGTGAGCGGTTAACACAAAAGTTGGTAGGATTCCTAGTTTATTAATGTTGTTTGTTACCTAGCTTGGCAACGAGCAATTTATAAGACTTATAACCTACAGTCCAGGCACAATTTAGTCAATATTTGTTTAAAGCAAGTCAGCATCAATATATGCGGGTAAGTAATAGTGTATAGTCAAGATATATGGCGTACTATAGAGTAGTACTGAGTAGTAGTAATACTGCCACTGGCGAAGCATATGCCAATTGCACCATTTCACCAGTCCTCGTTTATTTCCGTATACGTTCCCGACCTACTAAAAGTAGTACTACTAGGCCTACTACTACTACTAGTACTAGTACTAGCAGTAGCTAAAAACTATCGGAATGGATATTACTATTAGTATTAGGACTGGGAAATGGGTCGGTGCTTATCTTTCTGGTAGAAGCCAAATAACTGATGTAGGAGTAAACCGACCAGGTTCACAGGCACTTGGAACGTCTCCAAAAAAAAAGAAGGTAAATAAACACGCAATGTACCAAAGTCTTAATGTTTCTCTACTCTATTTCGCCTATAATCGCCTGTAAATGCCGGTCAAATGCTCATCTGCAACACACAAGTACACCGAACGCCCGCCCGCGCTGTGCTGCGTGCACAAACAACATGAATAAGAGAGCAGGTTGAGGTAGGAAAGCGCGATCGCGAAATTCGCTCAACGCTCGCTTCATTTCTCACGATCACAGCACAAATACACATCCAACCGCTTCCATCTTGGTATCTATGTGTACATAAATGTTCACTTGTTCGAATTATAACTCTGCCCTTTGTCCTTACCTACTTCTGCCAGAGATATCTCGTGAAATCCTGCAGGAAATGTTCTCTCCGTGAAAATGTAAAGAGGACGACATGATCTGAAAACCCCTAACGGCGCTACTTTTGATCGATCGCTGTAGTCGTGTGTGCGGGACGTCATGCCCGCGCGCATTGTGCTTGGCTTGGCGTCCTCGAAACGGAGCTCGGAGGCCGGCAGCAGCTCATCCCGGCATGCAATGCGCCCCATTACTCGTGTATAAACAGTCATCTCGTCCTCTTTACATTTTCACGGAGAGAACATTTCCTGCAGGATTTCACGAGATATCTCTGGCGGGAGTAGGTAAGGACAAAAGGGAGCGTTATAATTTGAACAAATCAACATTTATGTACACATAGATACCAAGATGGAAGCGGTTGGATGTGTATTTGTGCTGTGATCGTGAGAAATGAAGCGAGCGTTGAGCAAATTTCGCGATCCCGCTTTCCTACCTGCTCTCTTATTCGTGGGCGGGCGTTCGGTGTACTTGTGTGTTGCAGATGAGCATTTGACCGGCATTTACAGGTGATTATAGGCGAAATAGAGTAGAGAAACATTAAGACTGGTACATTTCGTGTTTATTTACCATTATTTTTTTTTATTGAGTCGTTCCAAGTGCTTGTGACCAGGCTCTCTGACTGTTACACGTTGTAGGAACGCGTTGACTAACGCTCATAGAGTCTATGTCCCCCAGGGTACTGCCGGAACGTACCCTGATCACTATTTGATATGGTTAGGGTTAGGATTAGGGTTAGGGTTAGGGAGTAGCCGTAGGCGATACTGGTATACCGGACCGTACCCAGGGTACGTTCCGGCCGTACCCCGGGGGACATAGACCCTCTCAGCTTAACTAACAACCAACGTAGTGTTAAGCGAGAAGGGAACTTGTGGCTAATGTAGGAGGTACCTTTTCTAATAAGGCTATTGCATGTGGAGTACCATAAGGCTCGATTTTGGGTCCTCTGTTATTTCTGATTTATGTTAATGACATGGCAAAGGCAGTTAACGTCAAGCTTTTATTATATGCTGATGATTCGGCCTTTGTAGTTTCAGGGACAGAGGTACAGGCTATACAGAAAGAATTAAGTAGAGAATTGCATTCCATTAATAAATGGCTCAATGATAACAATTTATCCTTGCATCTTGGAAAAACAGAAAGTATTATTTTTGGAACTAAACACAAACTCAGGGATAATCCAAAGATGTACATCATATGTAATGGGGTGGCAATTGCACATAAAAATACAGTTAAGTATCTAGGAATAGACTTCGAAGACTCCATGAGTGGTGAGGTAACGGGAATTAAGGTTGTAAAAAAGGTTAACAATAGATTGAAATTTCTTTCCAGAAAAGCTAAGTATTTAAACACAGCATGTAAAAGATTACTAGTTTCTGCCCTAATTCAATGTCATTTTGACTATGCAAGCAGTATATATGGTACAGCAGTCTCACAAAGCGCACAAGGACTAAGCTGCAAGTGTGTCAAAATAAAGCCATTAGATGTGTTCTCAACCTAGGTACTAGAGCACACATAGGTGCTAGAGAGTTCAAGGCTGTAAATTGGGTACCTGTAGAGTTCAGGGTAATGCAACTGAAGGTCAATAGGGTTTTTAAAATATTACATAATCTCAGCCCACAGTATATTACAGAAGGTTTCATGTTAACGTCAGAAGTCCATAGTTTCAATACAAGGGAAGGTGATATGTCTATTTTTAAACCGAGGGTGGGAAGCAGTGGGAAGAACTCTAGTTTTACTTATACTGCAATTGAAGCTTGGAACTATCTACCACAGCAAGTTAGGACAAATTCTGTTTATTCTAGTTTTAAGTATAGCAAGGTTCGACACTAACCCACGTCCGACCGACCTAGTCGGATAAATGCTTGGTTCGGTCGCATACAACCAGAGTGCTAGTAGCTCGACTGGTCGTGTTAGAATTGGTCATATATATTGCACTGAAAGGTCACCTCTGGCTAGACTGGTTCGCGGCCGCACTGTTTGTCGCAGAGCGTGTACATTGTCTAGCAGAGAGTGAGGCCGGATACCAGTCTACCCTTCGGCAAAAACAATAACGTGGCTTGCTGCCAGCCGCAGTAGACAATCGATAAACCGTGCTCGTGTATGCCCGTGGTAGAATACGAATGCTGCACGGAACTTGGCCCACGCGCGATTTAAAGCGTGGGAAACAGCATCTATGAATTCATACGATGACACACTGTTATCTAAATAAAGTTTTTCATAACAATGGTCTGGGTCTGGGCTAGTGAAAGTTAGGTCAGGGCTAGTGGTTTTCCTCAGTTACTATCCCGATGATCTAGTGAAATAAAAAGTTAATGTTGAACCCTGTATAGTGTTAAGAAATGTCTGATGGAAAAGGTAGAAACATTAGAGGAAGAGGAGTATGATTTTCGCTGAAAGAATTCGGTTGAAATTAGGCATAAGAAAAGTTTGTATCGTCTTATGAGAATGTACCATTGTATGATCGGTTAAAACTACAAATATGTATATTTCAATAGTTAGTGCTGATAGTAGTGTAATTGTTAGATTCAAGGCATAGCAAAACAAGGACCACAATGTAAATAAGTGTGCTAGTCATGCTTTTTGTGTATATATCCTTGGTAGTTATCCAATTTTATGAATTCAGAATTTTATATTATATGATGGATAATTGCCTAAATAAATAAAAATAAAAATAAATTCTCACTGAGATAACTCAACAAAAACGGTTGTTATTATGAAAATGTAGCTCTCAATACTATGTTATGTATATAGGCAATACAAAATACCGTAACCATACATTGTCACATAAGGCCGACAACCTACGTAGTACAAATAGCACTAATTTGCAGTACAACACTAGTTAGCATTGTATTAATAACCCATTCCTCAGAGCATCACAGTTTTTGATGAGGTCTTGCACTTCATTCCACACACTACCAGTATGAGCTCAGTTTCGTACATTGCTTGTATCTTAAAATGTCAGTTCATGTGCATTTTTAAAAGATCATATAGATTGTTATTAAAATATATTTCATTGATTGATTGATTGCTTTTTGTTCAGATAATTATCAGGCATATATTACGAATACGTAGCAAGCGCATGCAGCTAGATAATTACTAAAGATTGAAACACAAATATTATTTTTGGCACACTGATTTACATTGTAGTACAAGCATGTGTACATGTATATATGTTACCTTGAACATGTACATTACATAAATTGTTAACAACCCACATAGAGCCAACATTGTTAGATGCAATCAAGTGCACTAGTAAATAGTAATATAAAAATTCATTGTCTTCTATCGTTTCAACCTGCTTCGATTAGATGAACTTTGTACTTTCTAATGTGTAGTAGTAAGGAGTTCTAACTTCTAAGCTTCAATTGAAGTACAGATGAATGTTTCCTATCTATTCCCGATTCTCGGTTTGAAGATTTGGTGTTTCACCAACCCTAGTTTTGAAACTATGGATTTCATAAGTTGTTGTGAATCTATCCGCCGTGTACTCGAAGCTAAGATAATGAAGAATTTTATAACCCTACTTTTATCTTTGGTTGGATTACTCTGTACTCAGCTTGAGCCTAATATACATGTAATACATCAACTCCCCAGCACCTATGTGGTCCCTAAGCCCCAAATGTAGAACACACATAATGCCTTTATTTTGACACACTTTTAACTAATAATAATATGATATCTTGTGTTCTCTGAGAGTCAACTGTGCCAAACACTAAAAAGATAGTCAAAGAGATATTGAACTACTATTTGTAAAATCTCCTCACCCATACTTAATTCTAAGTCTGTTCCAAAATATTTGTGCAAGATTTTTATTTCAATGCAATATTTGCATGTGACCTTGTAAGTTTCTGATTTGACTACATTTTTCTTGGAACCAACAGAATTATTTCTGTCTTTTCCAATTAAAGAAATAGTTTATCATTACTCAGCAATCTACTAACTGATTCAAATTCCAAACTTAACCTTTCCTGGATAACCTATATATTTATTCCTGAATCCAGTAGTACTGAATTTTTCAGCATACAATAAAAGTTTAAATTGCATGTGTTGTGTAACTTTGTGTTAATTGTAGGTCAACATTAGTGTAATTTACATGTGCTATATTTAAATTGCTTTTTACATTATAATTTTTGTTCAATTTCGCATGACTGCATGATGATTGTATGTGATGTGCATAATCACTTACAAGCGACTTTGCGCATTTCAGCATTAACTTGAGAAATCGTGCTGCCATGGCAAGAAGTGAAGGTGAGGAGAAGGGCAAAAAGGACAGCAAGGATAAAGGTGCCAAGAGTTCAAGCAAACCCAAAGAGAAGAGGACGAAGAGAGGGCGGAGTAGTCGTTCCTCTAGTAACAGCTCAGGCTCCAAATCAAAGAGTCACTCTCGCTCATCGTCCAGGTAATTTTGCATTTAGAATACGTGATTGCTTCACTGGTGATTTTAGTTCGTCTAACATGGAATAGTACAAGTCGATTTATTTTACATAATGGCTGTGGTGGTCCAGTGGTTACAATGTACGCCTTTCACTGCGAGAGCCGTGAGTTAAAACCCCAGCCAGGGGAGTAAATTTTCTCATGGTATAAACTCTGGTTCTTAACATTGCCAATTATGAATCCCACAATGCTTTATAGATTACCACGTATACTAGAATGGTGGGCCCATCTCCAGTAATACGAACGTTAAAA
Organism: Priapulus caudatus; assembly: GCF_000485595.1. Classification (NCBI taxonomy): domain Eukaryota; kingdom Metazoa; phylum Priapulida; class Priapulimorpha; order Priapulimorphida; family Priapulidae; genus Priapulus; species Priapulus caudatus. The sequence continues at coordinate 276,904 of NW_014577066.1, read as the reverse complement.
TATCAGAGAGGACTTGACACACTTTGGCAATGACCAACCTTGATGTTGCTCGGCTTGAGGCGGAGTGGAAGATTTTCACTGGGCAGAGGTAGTTCACGAATCATTGATTCGACGATGCAAGTCAGTCACGGCGATCATATTCCTCTGAAATCTCGCGGTCATAGCAAATGGACCTTTTACGTCCCAGAAAAGCTGAGACGTGTTTAGCCATAGGTGTATGAACCTTGGTCTTGCCCCTGTCGTTGGAGTAGCTATCATAACTGTGCAGGGTGCGAAAAAAACGCGAGTCCGGAGTCAAATACTCCCTGATTTTCTGTCGGACTCCCTGATTTGACATATGCAGGAGTTCGTGTGACTCCCTGAAAATTCTGCTATACTAACTAGTTTGTTCCAGAGCACGGCCTCGCGGATTTGCCGTATTTTTTCAGCAAATGTCCAAAGACAATTTAACTGATGTGCAACCGCATGAATCTTCAAAATAAGCACACGCGTTATTGTTAATATCTTTAGTTTTGAACTTCAGACTGCAGACTCCCTCTTTTTGAGGGCAGGGAGTCCGTTGGACTCCCTTGTTCAAAAATTAATTTTGACCACTGCTGTGCATCATCTGTTTGCAGTACTGACTCGAGCAGTAGCTCATCGTCCGGTAGCAGCAGCTCGGGAAGCTCACGCTCCAGCAGCTCCAGCAGCCACAGCTCACGCTCGCCCTCACGTGGACGCGAGAACCGCCGCAGGGAGCGGCCCGCACGCCGCAGTCCGCTGAAAGGTAGGGGTCGTTACAGTACCTTTACCCCAGTGGCCACTGACGATGGGGAGAGGGAAGGGAAGGAGGGTGACCAATGGGGAGGTGCAACAGGATGTGAGGAGTGATTGATTGAGACGAGTGATAAGAATGGGAGAAGAGATAGCAGATGGGGAGGTGCGTGAGATGGGGACAAGAGGAGGTGTGAGAGGGAAGGCGAGGGGGTGTCAGAGGGTTGTAGGATGGGAGGTGTGATAGCAAGGAAAGAAGTGATAGGTTAAGAGAAGATGAGTCTTTGGTGGGAAGCAGTGTGTTGTTGAAAATTAAAAATGGCAGTTGATTACGTGTGTGGAATTTACAGACTAACAGAAAAACCTTCCTTGCATCTAGTAGAGAAGCCAGCAAAAGAGGAACCAGTTAGAAGACGAACTCCCTCACCACCGAGATCTGCAAAGCTTCGTGTTGGCCGATTAACGCGTAACCTAACCAAGGAACACGTACTGGTAGTTATTCTTGAATTATTTTTAAGTAACTCTAAATGGATAACAGCAGTCATTTAAGAATAAGAATGTTACAAATGTGACTATGTAGTGATGTTTGTATAACACGTCAGCATTCTTACAATCATCGTAGTGTTGTTTTATTGTGATTCAACCATTTTGCATCACTTTTGAATCACCCTCAGGTATACCATGCTGCTATCTTCTTATTGCCTAAATTGGATGTCTACTTTATGACCCTTGTACATAACCAGGGTTAGACACTAACCATTTTAGTTCACTAGTCCACAGGACTAGTAAAAGAAAAAATGTACTAGTCCTTCCAAGATTCGACTAGTCCTGCCGAAGGACTCTTACTAGGCGCAAAGCGACGAGCATTGTGATTTGCGGGGAGGTAGGTGGGGTAGGAGGGTGGAGCCCCCCTTCTGCTAGGGGGTACAGGGGGTCTCTCCCAGGGTACAAGGGGTGTCCCCCAGAAAGGTTTTGTAAAAGACATTCAATTGTATAAAATACATGTAACTTTGATATGGATCATAAGATTAAA
>NW_014577066.1:266430-273593 GCF_000485595.1 Priapulus caudatus | reverse complement strand
ATTAGCTTCACTACTATTTGTATCACTGCTTCAAGTAACACAGGCATGCGATGTGGTTGCGATGTCTCGCTATGAGAGCGTACATAACTGATTAGTTGCGTCATTTCTACAATCAGACCGTTTGTTCTATGTCAACAGCTGTCAAGCGATCGATCGGTAGACTGGGTTGGTGGTCTCATTGTTTTTAACAAATGTTTGTACTGCCGTAGGGTCTAGCATGCTTAGAGGGGAAACTTGTTAATGGGGACGAGTTATATATATAGCTCTTTGGATCTTGGATGAGAGACGCTGCCGCCGGTAAAATCGATGGGAAATTGGGACGGTGAGGGACGGGGAAATATAACTAGTCCCGCCGGACTAACTGCTATGGGAATCTACTAGTCCTTCTGATTTTTTACTAGTCTCGGACTAACGGACTAGCGTTAGTGTCGAACCCTGATAACACATCATTACCTCAACCCTAACCCCAACTCCAAACTCAATCATAACCCTATCAGGTAGCATTATGAATTGGGTTATAAAGTAGACAGTAGTAATTATAATAATTAGTATTTATAGTAATTATAGTAATCAGTGAAGTAGTAGGAGGTACATGACCTGCCTAAATTGTTTGTTTAGCATTGACACGCGTTGCCGAGTTTTCCACCCTCGCCTTGCTCTAAGTAATTAGTAATTATAGTACATAATTCGTATTTATAGTAATTATAGTAACCGGCAAAGTAGTAATTACATGACCTGCCTAAATCGTTTGTTCAGTGTTGACTCGCATCGCTGAGTTTTCCACCCTTGTCTCGTTCTAATGGGAAATTATATTAAAATGATATTAATCCTTCGTCTCACGCTGCTTCGTTCGCAGGAGATCTTCGGCAGTTACGGCGCGGTGAAGAGGGTCGATCTGCCGATGGACATCCACCACACGCACCTGAACCGCGGCGACGCCTACGTCGAGTTTGAGACGGCCGACGACGCCGAGTGCGCGCTCAAGCACATGGACGGCGCGCAGATCGACGGGCAGGAGGTCGCCGTGACGACCGTCTTCCCGCATCCGCCGCGTACCCGGCCGCCGCCGCCGCCGCGAGGCTCGCCGATCCGCCGCGCTCCGCCGCCGAACTGGCGACGCTCGCCTATGCCGCCGCGCTACCGTCGCTCACTCCCCAGGTGGCGCTCACCGCCGCGTCGCCGCTCGCGCTCGCCGGTGAGGAGTCGGAGGCGGTACAGTCGTTCGAGTTCCAGTGAGTCGTCCCGGTAGGTGGCGTTGGCAGTCTGTGGAATCGTAGAGAGTTGTCGTGAAAAAACGATGCGGCGTTTGGGAGGGGGGAGTTCCACTGTTGATACGTTGACTTGGTAGGTGGTGCTGGCGGTGTGTAGAATTGTTGATTCGATGAGTTGCCACAGATAGTGTGTCACCAGGGGCGCTACTGTTGATTGTGCGCTACCAAACTGGTGGCGTCTGTGAGGCATTCCAGGTTCGCTGATATAGTGGTTTCAAGTGGCTTTGCTTACTGATCCTCAGATACACACACAATGGGGAGCGTGAACAGTGTGACAAGTATCATTTATCGAAATTCAAATCACTGATGAAGGCTTTTTTTAAGTAGAGCCGTGTGTACATGTCACCGTTATGAGGGAAACCCCTTCATATAATATCTCACTGTCGGTATCTCTACACTGTTAAAACGCTGTAAATTAAAGATTCATATTTTGCAGTGTATTTGTTTTGTTTTTTTGTATTTCGTCTGTAATAACGGTAGTGAGTGTATCCAACGTATGTCAGTGTTATCATCCAAATTCAACTAATGATTGCAACTCTACACAAGTGTCTGTTCTTGATTTTATCCATACAAATTGGTGGTTAGTTTTAGATTCAAGATTGTGTCGCCGATGTAATTGTCTCCCACACGTGTTCTTAATCCCATGTCCCATTTTACATTACGTACATGAATTATTAGGGTGTTTATATGTACACGTAATAATTTGCGGTCTCAATTATTTATGTTCTTGTTACATGTTTAGACATTGAAACTTTTAAATATTTCAGATACTCAAGTAAACCTGCACTGATGTTTTTATGAATTTGTATTGGAAAAAATTTCATATCATTTCAAAGAATTATGATAAATTCTATAACATCCAATAGTGATTATAGCTGTATACCACATAAGCGTAGTTTTATTGTAGTAATGAATCTTTAAAAGTAAATTACACTATTCATATCTAGCAATAAATAATTTGACGTAGCATTTTTATTTGCTTTTTTACTATATTTTCATTCTTGCATGCATGTGAAGTATCAATGTCATTTAAGCACAATTTTATGAGTAATTATTAACTCATCTGATGTACCTTATCTTTACTTTATTTTTACGACTATATCTCTTTCTTGGTGCAGGCAGGTGATAATGACCTCTAGGTCACGGAAGAATGTTCCCAGACTTGGGTACCTTGTTATGACTTGCTTTAGCTTCTGATTGATGCTTTCAATACGATTTGTAGTGTTGGAATCATGATAATGACAAGATTCCTTGAGTCCAATTGTTGTGAATTGCATTATTGTAATCTTCACTTGGCTGATCATGTGAACTATCATGTTTTTCACTCTGACAGTCTGATCACAACAGAAACTGACAGAGATATACTCTGGTTAAGGCAGTAGTTCGGAAAAGACGAGGTACAGGTGGTGATACAATGAGTTCATTAAGATCAACCAAAATAGAATATAGAATATAGAACCTTATTCAAGTTGTAAAACACTTATATTTATGTTAACAGTACATCTTCAGTTGTCGACATAACAACACATACATTTATAGAATAGAAACTATAACAAATACCTAGAAACTGATATATATATATATAGTTTCAACATGGTACACGAATATTATACCATTGTAACTTGTACATATAGCAACAGTAATTACTTAAACCTGGTCATTTAAGAAATACATAATAAAGCATTGTATAAACTATGTCATCATATAAAACCTACTATTACAAAATAAAGCACGTGTGGTACCCTCGTGTTAAAACAGTAACATGACATAATAATATATATGAATATGATTAAAAGATAACATATCCTTTCTGAGAACATCCATTCAGTGTCGAGTGTGTGAATGGATGCTTACATGTTAAATCAACACTTTAAAGATGTTGACACAGGGATATTTCGTAGAACATCACTTACTCACTGAGACACGAGATTCTAATGATGTGTTGTCCACATGTGTAACTAGATAGAGTGCACTCACGGAGAGTTCATACCTCCGTCAGCGACATACGCCATACGACTGACGAACACACAAATAACCCACGATATACGCCAGCGTACTGGCATGTACACGCTGGCTTGCTGCTCGCTCGCTCGTAGCAGCCGCTCGTTGCTGCTGCTCGCTCACATGTACATGCTCGCTGGCTCGCTGCGCTGGCTGGCTGACGCGCTAATATCGATCGCACGAACACACTAACACACAAGAGCGATCACATAATCTCCTCCAACTCCGTTGGGCGGAGGTAATTAAACAACATTTCCAATGTACTGATTCAAAATGGAGAACAAAATACAGACTCAACACGGTCTGAAACCGAAAGCATTTTGGGGTGTCAGAGCTCGTCAACAGGCCGTGGAGGTTGTCCCTCAAGATTCGTCTTTGGTTTGAAGAGCCACGGAAAGAGCTTCACGAATGTGTCTGCATCGATTGCATACATCTCTCTCCAGGATACCAGGCCGTCACCATCTGCATCCAGAAATCGAAAGACCTGCATGCAGGAAAAGAATGAGCATTACTTGGCAGCAACACGATTACACAAAGAGCAGATTTTCAACGGACTTGCGCACCAAACTTAATACCTTGATACGAGATGGGAGGAGGAGTGCCACAGAAATATAATTGATTTATGTGCAAACTGAGTTATCACAATGCAGGGTATTAGTGTAAGTCTGCTATAACCTTTTGCGATTGGTTTCTGGAGCCAAGGAATGAAGAGTAGCAGTTCCACAAGTCTTCTTCATTCAACTCGTTCATACCAACTGCTTTTGCCAAAATCTCGGACCTCAACAACAAAAAAAGTAATCACATTTTCCCATCGTGGAAAGTAATGAGCGCACGCCATAGAACACAACTTTTACGGGTTGCCCAAAACAACAGCCTAGCAAAACACATCAATAAAAAACCACTATTACATCAAATACCTCAGTGGCTCGTTTGTGGACGAGAAACGATAGTTATGCAGCGGTTCAAAGTCTGGTAGCTCCCTCTTGTGGCAATCTTCTTCATCAAACCACTGCAATCGTGCAAACCACACGTTGACAGCCAGGCTACGACTGTGACCGGACCTGACATGATGTGGCCACCTGCAAAACACACGTCAGTTTCATTATCTCGTTACCAACATCTTCTGCAGGATTAGTTATTTCTTAAATTAGTCTCCTATCTTATCGATGAATTCCCAACTAGTGCATTAATCATATTACTAAAATTTTATGTGTTCATAACCAGGAGCATGTGAATGTAAGAGGAACATTTGTCAAGTGTTAATACGATGACATATCCCTACTTCAATTACTTCTATATAACAACATAGCAAGTACAATATCCCAACTTATTATTAATCAGACAATAAAGCGAAGGCAGACTACTGAGATGTTCGTTTGCATATCATCATATAATTTCCTACCACAAAAAAGCTTTTCTCCATGTTACCCAAATTGCACAGTGGCCGTTTTGTTTTGCTCCCCATTCACACCATATTTGCAGAAACTTGCATAGATCATCCAATAACGTCGATCAATATTTGTTATGTTATGCCAATACTCATACAAAAATGTTCTGTTATGAGCAACCTATCATATTACCTTGCTGGCAAGTATAGGCAATCCCCTCGTGACAGATTTACAAGATAATATGGCAGATCTTGAAGACCTGGATACTTGTACATGTCCACCATGTCAACATCAACATTGCTATAACTGTAAGCAGAGACAGGGATGATACAAATTAGGTGTTTTCGCTCTCGGCTGAGATATGACTGATATTCATTTCAGATTTTTACACCCCAGTTGTATGTGTGATATTGTCTCGCTTGCATTTATACTGAAAATCCCACTTGCATTATATTGCTTCATCATGAAAGTATGAGAATATATTGATTAGAAGATATGGGTAATCATTCACATAGCAGCTTACAATAATAAGGTTGTTCTGTGCAAGCAAAGCTTGCTTTATCATTCATGAGCTTGACACCAGATGGCACTACATACCCGCCCTCTGCGCGATCCATGTCAATGTGGTGAGCGTCATTTTTGTCGACAAGTAAGACTTTCTTGTCACCGTCCAGGACGCAGTTGATGTTGTCGACATCATCGTAGTGCAGCACGGACTTTGTACCGCCGCTGTTCAGCCACATGATGGTGTCCTGAAGAAGACGTGTGAATCCACCACACAATAGGCACCTCAGAAGGCCGAAGTCACCTAACAAACGTAATCACAGGGGCGGCAGGCACCACGAGACTTAAAATTGGATTAGGTTACATATATCTATGTAATGATTTACACATATATACGCAGTTAGAAATGATGAATATATAGAAGATTGACCAGCCTAGATAATAATGAAGTTATAAAATTATGTAAATGTTACTATATGATGGAAAAAAATATTAGAAAAAAAGTGTGAAAGAGAACTGTTCCTATGTTCAGTTGCAGTAATTTAAGAGCATGAGCTCTATGTCCAAACCTTAATAGCATCGTCTATATGTTAAAATTACATATTTTCATAAATGAATAAAAAGTCATGTATTTTGAAATACCGTGTAATTGGGGTTTCAGAGATTCCACAAGGTAGAGATCTTCATCCAGGTAATTATCTAGAAACTGTTTGAGTGTCATCACATAGACATTTAGACTTCGGTCTTCTTTCTTGCCCTCCTCCACCTCTACTTCTAAAGCACCATTCGCCTTCCTAAATTAATATTTCATTGTTACAATTCATACACACTGGTTACAATGGTCACTCCCAATATTTCCTCATTCGTCATGGTTATACAATACAACAACTGTACAATGCACATTCGCAGTACGAGACTACAGCGATGAGGTTTTAATGTGTCATATACCTTAAATACTCATCGGTCCATAATTGAAATGCTGGCAAACTTCTTGCAGCACCCTTTAACACAACTGGCTTGCTCGGTCTCACGTATCTCTGATAGAACTCAGGCGGCGAAGGCACATTGTCCACAATATCAAGCTTGCCAGTCGGAGGACCGTGCGAACCGAGGGGCTCAAGATGCCCACGAGGGGACGCCTCATCGTCTTTAGTGGCATGCTGCATCTTAAACTCTTTGGCATTCTCAGTGTTCGGAAAAACTGCCTTTGTTACTGAGATGAGCAGACAAATGAGCATGGGAGATATGCCCACACTATTCCCCATTGTCTCTATTCAACCTCTCTAGCGCAACATAGGCGATTTTACTCCGACTGGAACTGGAAGTATAAATAATGCGTTTATTGTCAACAATGTCCCTCCATGGCCAAGGTGACGTATATTCGAATTCTTGGTATTATCAAGAGCGTGTAAAGAAGGAGAGCATACAACGGTGAAATGCTGAAACCATGTTGCAGTATTAGTCAAATTAATAAACTTTCCCCATTTTATTTTGACGATTCTTTGCGGTATTATTGATCAGCTGTCCTACCTTGTTAATATAAAACAAACCGCATGTCCCTACGATGCCCCTATGCTGAGATAATGAGCGGTGAAAATCTGGTATTTTTGCCGAAAACCGACTCGAGATCCCTGTTTGCTGCGACCCTCTCTCGCTTTGTGGCCAGTGTGTTGCTTCCGGTCGCCGCTGTGTAGTGCCATGGTAGCGCTGACTCATTACGTCAGTATTACAGAGTTTACAACATCCAGCGTGAGGTGGGCACAGGTGAGGGTCATCCCTATGACAATCAATAACAGACGTCGTTCATTCCATTTTTCAATCATTGACGGAAACACGCGAGGTTTCCCAGAGTTATCTCAAAGCGAGAGACAGTCGCAGTCAGCAGGTATCTGGAGTCGGTTTTCGGCGAAAATACCACATTTTCACCGCTCATTATCTCAGCATAGGAGCATCGTAGGGACAAGCGGTTTGTTTTATATTAACAAGCAGGGAATAATTT
>NW_014577066.1:256478-263395 GCF_000485595.1 Priapulus caudatus | reverse complement strand
ACGGGGGCTCTTTTTGGCATTTCCGGGGCTATTTTTGGCATTTCGGGGGCTAAATCGCCCCGAGCCCCCGTGTATTTTTTTCACTGAGCCTCGCCATTGGAACGTTGCAAAAACGTTGCAGCGTTGTGGCGCAAGAATGAGGTCACGAAGAGCGCCGGTGGGCATTTCCTGATTCTGACAGACATTTACATTTACTGGGCAAGGTTCACGAACGAGAGAATTTCGTCAGTCTTTGTGTGATTTCGTGTGACACAGCTCGGTTACGAACACAGACAGTATGTTTTTATAACAAGTGAACACTGTTCTCGAAAGAGAAACAAAGATGCAAGCTGTTGGATGTGTATTCGTGCTGTGAAAGTGTGAAATCAAGCGAGCGTCGAGCGAATTTTGCGATCCCGCTTTCCTAACTGCTATATGTATGTGTAAGCGTGCAACAGTGCACGTCGCGAGAGCAATGGCAGCCGGCAGCATATATGGTTGTACGTAGGATTTGGACAGAATTTACAGGAAACTGTCGTCAATAATAGGTGAAAGAGAGCATAGAAACATTAAGAATTTGTTAGTAAATAGATTTCGTATTTAGTTAGCATTATATTTTATTGAAACGCTTCAAGTGCCTGTGGTGCTGTGCCTGTAGTACCAAACACGAGTCTGAAGCAGTACTGGCGGCAGTAGTAATGCAGGCTCAAGGATAGAGAGCATGGTTGTGAGAGCAAAGCCGATGTGTTACGCTACATAGTTCTCAATCTCGCCATGCTCTCTATCCTTGTACCGTAATGCAGATGGGGTCGTTGTCGTATCAGGTACTACAGATATGTAACCGAGGTAGTTTTAGGTTGTTTAGTTTTATGTTTATATTTTTATATGAGGTATGTTTAGGGTTAGGGTTAAGGTTAGGGTTAGGGTTAGGGTTAGGGTTAGTGTTAGAGCCACTGTCGGCAATAATAGGTGAAAGAGAGTATAGAAACATTAAGAATTTTGTAGTACTACTACTAGTATTAGATTTCGTATTTATTTAGCATTATATTTTATTGAAACGCTTCAAGTGCCTGTGTCTGTACTGTAGTATCTGATAGTGATACGACAACGACCCCTTGAGCAGTACTCCCAGTAGTGCTCATAGGGTCTATGTCCCCCAGGGTACTGCCGGAACTAGATACAATAATGTAACCCAAACCCAAGAGGATAGGGTTACAAAGTGTCCCTATCCTTTTCTGCGGAGGAATGCCCGAGTGAATCACTCGGGCCGGTTTGCTGGTGCATTTTCAGATACTAGAACTTCCAAACTGGGTTTATTCTCAAGACGAACCTTTCTCCGCTATCTGGGAACTTACTATGTATCGCAATACTCTGTATTAAACTAATATAACCTGTTACAAAAATTCGAAGTGACGAGCGGCGAATATACTGGGCGCCATTTCTGTTGACCTGTGACGTACGCATTTCCCAATGCGCATAGCGATCGGCAAACGCAGCGCCCTCCGATTGGTCGGTGAATCCATTATCATTGCAGCATGTAAAAGGTATCATATCTGATGTATATTTGATAGGTATCACTACCCAGTATGTAGAAGGTATGTGATGTATATTTGATAGGTATCCTTACTGTTATCATTGCAGTTTGTAGAAGGTATGTGTGATACATGCTCACTGACGACCAACGCAGATTTGTTGTTCTATTTTGCAGCTTTTATTGTAGTGCATGTGTAGAAGGCATGTGATATATATTTGATAGGTATTACTATACTGTTATCATAGCAGTGTGTAGAAGGTATTATTATAGGTAAAATACAAAATGATATTATTGTTTTGTTCTTTATTGTCAAAAATGTCTAAATAATATTGGTCCAGTAAAATTTAGTCCGGTCCAGTAAAATTTAGTCCGGTCCAGTAAATTTTGCTGGCTTGGTGGACCGAAGGTCCAGTGTTTAGAAATTTCATTCGTGAAGACTGTATGCCGGTATGTAGCTGTATGCCGGGTCAAAGGTTATCTCGCCGAGTGTTGCGTAGATGTCCAATCTCCCAGCAAGCCACACAGCCTCGCCGAGTGAGCGACAGTGCGTTAGTAGCTGCCTTTTGTTTGCAAGTTCGGCGGGGAATACTTTCGGATTGATGGCCAAAGAATGGATAATCGTGTCGTACGTTTTAGACTGTATCTCTGGATTGCTGGTGTATACGAGGAAACGATTTCGCACGATGCTAGGCGAATGTGCTGTGTACGATTTGAGCTCAAGTTGGATGAGTTACGCATAGTAAATCGTAGGTATTATAAGGCTAGTAAATGACGAATTTCCCTTTTTTATCGAAGTCACACTCCTTCCCTATTATCTACTCCTGGTATTATGTAACACTTAAATAGCCAATATTTATTTATTCTTTTTTTTAAATTTTATTTATTACAAGTACATACTATAAGTATAAGATCAGTGACAGTATTACTGTTGTAGATTTGATAATGTCATAACCAAGCATTGAAAGTATAGCCTATAGGCGGCGGCGAGTGCGGGAGCGTTCCGCATTAGTTTTTGTGAAAGAAAGTTCATATACATTGCCACAACAGTGGAAGTGTAATTGAGAGGTAGTATTTGTGAATGTGCATTCATATTATTTTCAGTTTTTACTGACTCTGTCCCAAGTGCCTGTGCTGCATGGGGCCCACAGGCACTTGGAGCGTTTAAAAAAAATATAATGCTAAATAAATACGAAATCTATTTACTACCAAAGTCGTAATGTTTCTATACTCTCTTTCGCCTATTATTGCCGACAATTTCCTGCAAATGCCGTCCAAATGCTAATCTGCAACAAACGCTGGCTGCCGCTGCACACTGACACATAAATATATAGCAGGTAGGAAAGCGTGCTGCCAAAATTCGCTCGACGCTCAATTGATTTCACACAAATACAACACAAATATCCAACCATTCTACTCCATCTTTGTTTCTATTTGAAGAACAGTGTTCACTTGTTATAAAAACATACTGTCTGTGTTCGTAACCGAGCTGTGTCACGCGAAATCACACAAAGACTGACGAAATTCTCGCGTTCGCGAACCTTGCCCAGTAAATGTAAATGGCTGCAAGTACAGGGCTATATAGACTGGGACTCGCTCCCACCTCGATTACCCATCGAGTGACCGACACCATAGGCAACTTTCAAGGAAAGGCTACCCTGCATCTGAAGGATGATGCCAAACCGACGATTGATCCGCCCAGGAAATGTAGCGTGCACCTACGAGACAAGATCAAAACAGAATTGAACAACATGGAAGGCAATGGGATCATTCGCCATGTTGAACACCATACCGATTGGTGTAGTTCCATGACTACGGCAGTCAAGAAAGGATGGTCCTTCGTTTGTGTCTCGACCCCAAACGGCTCAACGATGCATTGAAGAGGTGTCCACACAAGACACCGACATTAGAGGAAGTTAACCCTACATTTGCTGAAGCAAGATACTTCTCTAAGTTGGATGCAAAAGCCGGCTATTGGTCGGTTCACCTTGCAGAGGAATCGCAAGAACTCACAACCTTTCGCACGCCATTTGGCAGATATTGCTTCCAACGTCTCCCCTTTGGCCTCTGCGTCAGTCAGGATGTTTTCCAGCAGCACATGGACAGGATCATCAGTGGTCTGCCTGGATGTGTATGCATCGCGGATGACATAGCTGTCGTTGGTCGGACCGAAGAAGAACATGACACAAATCTGCGTCAGCTGATGGATAGAGCAGCGCGAGAGGGCCTCGTCTTCAACAGCACGAAATGCGACATCAAGAAGGAGAGCATCACGTTCTTCGGATCGCTCTATACCAGGACAGGCATCCACCCAGACTCAGGAAAAGTGGAAGCCATCAAGGCAATGCCAACGCCTCAAGACAAGGAGGACGTCCAGCGATGCCTTGGACTCTTCACATTCCTTGCTGGTACATCCCAACTTCTCTGAGAAGGCCAGCACCGATGCGGAAACTACTCAAAAGATGTTCCGTTCCTCTGGGACGTTGACCACGAACATGCCTTCAGCATACTCAAGGATGCTATCACGAAGCAAGCGCGTCTCCAGTACTACGATCCACAGAGGACACAACCCTCGAAGTGGATGGGTCCATGAAAGGAGTAGGGGCATGCCTACTACAGGGCGCAAACGATAGCGTTTGCATCGAAAAGCCTGTCCACAGCCGAGTCTAACTATTCAAACATTGAAAGAGAGACGCTAGCGCTCGTATTCGGCATCAATCGCTTCCACACATACCTGTTTGGAAAGGAGTTTGTCGTGGAAACTGACCACAAACCTCTTGAAATGATTTGGAAGAAGCCACTCAAGAGTGCACCGCCTCGCCTTCAGAGGTTACTCATCAAGATCCAAGGATATAAGTGTGACATCAGGTATAAACCTGGAAAGCACATGTGCTATCTGACACACTGAGCAGGATGCCAAATCCTGCCGACAGCCAGGACATTCCCATAGATGTCGCGGTAGATTTCATCGGCACAGAGATTGAAGGCTCACTGGACATTGATCTCATGTTCTTTGGCCATAGCAAGAGAGAGGAACTTCAGAAGGAAACTTCTGCTGACCCCGTCCTACGTGGCCCTATGGCAACAAGTGACAAATGGTTGGCCAGAATCCATCAAGGAGGTGCCCACGGCGTTGCGCACATTTTGGACATTCAGAGACGAGCTTGGCGTCTCACATGGAGTTCTCTTTAAAGGGAAGCAGGTTGTAATTCCCCCAACACTACAAAAAGACATCCTAGGACAGCTCCACATAGACACATGGGCATTGAGCGAACGCGCAGACTAGCCCGTGAAACAGTTTTCTGGCCAGGAATTAACAATGATATCGAGCATATCACAAAGGACTGCCCTGCGTGCCAGGAACTGCAAACAAGACAGCAAAAGGAGCCTCTCCAGCCACATGATGTTCCAACAGCTCCCTGGACCAAGCTGGCAACAGACCTGTTCACCTTGAACAGACAGGACTATCTCCTCATCACAGACTACCATTCAAAGTACCCGGTACTTTACAAACTGAAAGACACTTCAAGTGCAGCAGTAGCAGGAGTGATGAGTGGAGTCTTTAGCCTGTTGGGTCCACCTGCAGAAATCGTATCAGACAACGGCCCCCAGTTCTCCGGACGACCATTCCAGGAAATGTGCAAGAAATGGTCAATCACCCACGTGACCTCATCACCACATTATCCTAGGTCCAATGGACTGGCAGAGCGCATGGTACGGACTGTCAAGTCAATGCTCAAGAAGTGCAGCATGACTGGTCAAGACGCACAGATTGCAATGCTCCACCTCCGAGCGACACCAGTTGACTCGCACATGAAGTCTCCAGCTGAACTTCTATTAGGAAGGCCCATCAGGACCAGTCTTCCTGGCCACCATCTTGCAGACAATGCATCCGACACGGAGCATCTCCTGCAGAGGCAAAATAGAATGAAGGAAACACATGACAGACATGCTGGGACAGAACTCCCACCACTTCACGTTGGACAACAGGTCCGTGTCCTACACCCGCAGGAACACACGTGGATACCCGCGAAGATTTCAAGGGTGTGTGCCGAACCACGGTCGTATGAGATCGCCACCCCCAACGGGGCTATTCTTCGTCGCAATCGCTCCCACTTGAGGGAGATTCCGGTCAGTAATACGCCCAATCATGCGCAAGAAGTTGCCAAGCGTATACACTTTGCCGACGACCCCGCACCACACCAACATCACACTCCCACTAGCAGAGACAGTCGTAGCGCAAACACACCCAACGCAGAGCGCAATCACGACACTCTGAACACAAACACACACTCTGATTATATAACCACTCGATCAGGTCGCACAATTCGAAAACCGGCCAGATATCAGCCCTAGTGAACGTACACCCAGGTACGCGAATATAATGAAAAGTTAGAGACGTGATTTTTCTTAGTTGGTGTAAGCAAATATTGTTCTTTTGCATATTTTTGTTTATTTGTAAGGTAGGGAGGAGGGTACCAAGTTGGTCCCCAATGGGTTTTTAGTTGAAGGATATGGCAGTGTCAAAAGACTGCCGCTATTGTTTATATTTGTTGTTGGGTCAAGCAAGTTATTGGATCCATGTGTTACCTGTTAAGGTTTTCTTTGGAGTTACTAATATATGTCTTATAGGAACCATAGGGAAGTACACTGAAATAATAGAAGCTACTTGAGTACATTGTGATGCTAATCACTCCCGAATGGCGCAGTATAATAGTATGGACAAACATTTATTAATTTAAGGTGTTATTAAAATAAGCAAGGTTGACTAAGAAGTTAGGAAAGTATAGCATTTCATGTTAGGGTCAATGGCGTTGTATTGTACAATTTATTAGAACATGGTTTGTTAAAGGGGATTGTATTTAACTTCAAAGGAAGGGGGATGTTACGATATGACATTCATGTATCAATACCATATATGTCATATCGTTGATGACGTCACATCACAACATAAGAGCATTAATAAAATGGCTACCTATAACTAATAACGTGGTTGAGCAGTGCCTCCTTATTATAAGCCTTCGGGCACGCTTCACAGTACCCTGGGTACGGTCCGGTATACCGGAACGTACCCAGGTAACTATTTGATATGGTTAGAGTTAGGGTCAGGGTTAGGGTTAGGGAGTAGGCGTAGGCGACTCCCTAGACTCGTTAGTGGAGTAGGCGAGGTACGGTCCGGCATATTAGATAGTACCAGGGTACGTTTCGGCAGTACCCTGGGGGACATAGACCCTCTCAGCCCCAGTAGTACTAGTAATAGTTACAGTAGCTCCAAGAAACGGTATTGCTAGGGGTTAGAATACCGTATGTATAGACAATCCGCCGCACAGCCTGGTCGGGCTATGCCTATACTATACTCTATAGTTATGCTGTAACCAAACTTGGAATCTGCCCAATCTCGAGATTG
>NW_014577066.1:199907-256468 GCF_000485595.1 Priapulus caudatus | reverse complement strand
ATGACCAGCTAAGCCGAGAGGTGCCGAGCGAGTCCAGTCCTAAGGCGCTATAGGTGGCACACTGCTTTCCAACTCCCGTACGAGCCTCGGCCACGGGAAAAACAAAACATGGATTTATTTTGTGGGGGTGCGGGGGCCATACTTGGCCTCTTTCGAAGCTTTCGCCGTGCATTGAAAATAGCACTCCTAGAATTCGCGTTTGGCATTGAACTCTATGCAAATTTACGGCGGCAGCTTTTTGGCATTTTGGGGGCTATATATCGGCGTCCCGAGCCCCAGTGTTATTTTTTTCACGGAGCCTCGCCATTGGAACGTTGCAAAACGTCGGCAGCTGTTACGCCGCAGAGAATGAGGTCATGAAGAGCCGGCCGGTGGGCGTTTCCTGATTAATCTGACAGACATTTAACATTTTACTGGCAAGGTCACGAACGAGAGAATTTCGTTCAGTCTTGTGTGATGATTCGTGTGACACAGCTCGGTTACGAACACAGACAGATGTTGTTTATAACAAGTTGAACAGCTTGTTCTTGAAAGAGAAACAAAAGATGGAAGCTGTTTGATGTGTATTCGGCTGTGAAAGTGTGAAAATCGAAGCGAGCGTTCGATGTCCGCATTTTGCGATCCCGCCCTCTTCCTGTAACTGCTATATATATGTGAAAGCCGTGCAACCAAGTGCACGTCGCCGAGAGCAATCGGCGGCGCCGGCAAGCGTATATGGTTGCACGTAGGATTTTGCGACAGAATTTACATGGAAACTTGTCGCTCAAATACGGTGAAAGAGAGTATAGAAACATGTTAAGAATTTGTTAGTAAATTAGATTTCGTATTTTAGTTGAGCATTAGATATTTTATTGAAACGCCTTCAAGTTGGCCTGTGTGGCGTTGTGCCTGTGTAGTACCAAACACGAGGTCTGTGAAGCCGAGTACTGGCGGCCAGTCAGTAATGCACGCTCAAGGATAGAGAGGCATGGTTTGCTGAGAGCAAAGCGATGTGTTACGGTACATAGTTCTCATCTCGGCCATGCCCTCGTCTATGCCTTTGTATCCGTAAATCCAGTATGGGTCGTGTTGCTCGTATCAGGCTACTACAGATATGTAACGAGGTAAGTTTTACGGTTGTTTTAGTTTTATGTGTTTATATTTTATATATGATGGTATGTTTAGATTAGGGTAAGGTTAGGGTTAGGGTTAGGGTTGAGGTTAGTTGTTAGCTAGCCAACTGTCGGCAGATAATAGCGTGAAAGAGAGTATTAGAAACATTAAGAATTTTGTAGGTACTGACTACTGAGTATTAGAGTTCTGATATAATTTAGCATTATATTTTATTGAAACGCTTCAAGTGCCTGTGCTGTACTGTAGTGATCTGATAGTGAATACGACAACGACCCCTTGAGGCAGTCTCCAGTAGTTGGCTCATAGGGTCTAGATGTCCCAGCGGTACTGCCGGACGTACCTGGTACGGTCCGGTATAACCGGAACGTACCCAGGTAACGTATTTGATATGGTTAGGGTTGAGGCGTACGCGTTAGCGGTCAGGGTTGGTAGGTTAGGAGTAGGCCGTAAGGCGAGTTTCGATTGTGTTTTTTTTTCCCTAGACTCGTTAGTGGAGTAGGCGAGGTACGGTCCGGCATCAATTAGATAGTACCAAGGTACGGTTCCGGCAGTACCCTGGGGGACATAGACCGCTCTTCAGCCCCAGCAGTACTAGTATACTATTAGTAATGTAGTAATAGTTACGCGTAGCCTCAAGAAACCGTATCTAGCTAGGGGTTAGAATACCAGTATGTAAGACAATCCGCGGCACAGCCTGGTCGGGCTTACCTCTACGGTACTACTGCCCGCAGGATGGCGCTGCCTGGCGGCAGCGTATTCCTGCGGGCTATAGTTACTAGACGCTAGGTCGGCTATGCTATACTATAGTTATCACGTTACAGTGTCAGACAGTAATACTAATACTAATATTTACTAATACTAGTAGTAGCTAATAGCTATCTATAAATACGCGCATACTATATTACACATCTATGGTTAACTATAAGCGAATACGAGCCTGTTTCTTTGGCTGTAGCGAAAGCCACATAACAGAATAGAACCGAAGACTTGCCTGGACCTGGACATTCTTTGGAATTCGACAATAACAGAATATAGAACTTCAACACGGCACTGCAGGACATTGACAGTTTTGGCAGCGCCTAGACTTATGGCGTTGATAAATGTGATTGGCAGCGATTTACAAAAGTTGCTCTTTATAATAAAAAGAAAGCATTGTTCTCGACAGCAGTATTTATAAAAATAATTTGAATTTGGAGTCGCTTATTTATTATTTATTTGAATTAATTTACAAAGATTGCTATGATTATATAATAAACTCTTGATTGAAACTCTTGTGTACGAATGCCATGTACTTTTATTCGGCTGCATCGAGATCACGTGCATGAAACAAAATAACGTCAGATGGCGAGAGAAAGGTCAGTAGTTGTTTTTTTGTTTTTTTTTTTTTTTTTTTTTTTTTTTTTTTTTTTTTTTTTTTTTTTTCTTTTTTTTTTTTTTTATTTTTTTTTTTTTTTTTTTTTTGCTTTTTTTTTTTTTTTTTTTTTTTTTTTTTTTTTTTTTTTTTTTTTTTTTTTTTTTCTTTTTTTTGTTTTTTCTTTTCTTCATTCTTTACTTTGCTGATTATTTGGAGCCTCTCCAGCTGCATCTCAGTAATTCGCTACAGCACATGACCCACCAGAGCCACTACTCAGGCAATGTCATAGCATCCATTTGACGCTGACTGTGTAGGACTGCTGGGGAAACACTGTCAAAGGAAGTATGGAGCGTAAAGCTTGATAAACAAGATATGATAAACACTCACATCGATTGCGAGTGATTGCCATTGTGTTGACATTGACGCATTGATTATTCAACGGAGTTAGCGCATGCTAAGTAATGTTGTGGTGTAGTAGGTTATGATCAGATTATTCTACGCCTGCCATAGGGACACTCGTAGAACTATTGCTGCTTACGAGCCACACGCTGAGACGACACGTAGCTGAAGCTCTGCCATGGCCATAGAGCTTATGGGGGGGGGCCATTCCGCGTGCGAAATCACTTGAGCTGTGCAGGCACCGTAGCGGTATCACGAAGTGATGCACAGCATTTCATGTGTATCATAACTAATGCACAGACTTTCCGTATATCAAGGAATGATGCAAAAACTCTAAACCCTAACCCTAAACCCTGAACACACTTCGTGCATACCTCAGGTAAGGCTTATACTTTATGACTTAGGTTAGGTGTTTGGGGTTTTTGATCATTCCTTGCAATATACGACAGTCTGTGTATCAGCTGATGATACACAGAAATCTGTGCATCACGTCGTGATACCTAAGGGCTGCCTAAAGTGATTTTGCTCTGCCGTAATCCTAGATACTAATCAAGATTAAAGCATCAAGTTAAATGGATCAAGTTGCACTAGGTTGCTGCCTGCCTGACAGGATGCTGTGCAGTACAACGTCAATACAACCTACATGCTTTACATACAATTTACAATGCATCTTTCAATCCATGACGTTTCTTGGCAGCTAGTCTCTCACATCTGTGATCAGTGACTAGAATTTTCACAATTTAGTTGCTTCTATGGAGGAATTGGCCTATTTTAATTGCATAATAATCTATTATAAGGAGAGAACAAAAACAAATATTTTCATTCATTCCTTAATGCTATATAGTGGTGTTCACAAAATGTCAATGCCCTCCTCTCAAGCAAAATACTCCTGTAACATCTAAAATAAAATTAATACACCAAAACACGTTCTACTAAGGGCGCTTAGTTACCAGCATCATTGCGTTTGTGATTTTGGGTAATTCATATTTCACAAAGTTCTAAAAAATAAAGTTGCTTTGTTAACATTGCGCTAGAATCCCATAAAGCCATAACCATAAAGAAATTTGAATTTTCACAAAATTGGAAAACGAGTACCTGCGAAATATTTCATGAGAATGATAAGCAATGACAGCAAATGATGAAGCTACAGGAAAACACTATGTCGCATGCAGTCATTTTCTAATCTTAAACTGCTTTGTCATACGACCAAAATTTGTTTCAGATAGTTTTGGTATCATCTTGAATGACGATGCATATTTCCAATTTATTTCACCAAATAATTTTTTTCTTGGCAAATAATGTGGATCCATGTCATTGAAAAGTCTATTGTGTTTGGGTGCCTTGTTCTTAAGGTTGTGCAAAGCAGTTTTAGACAACCTAGTACTGCCTTTTCTTTCAGGACATAGATTATGGAAGTCTGGACAGGCTGGGCTGGCTATAAAACCAGACATGTTACTCGAGACTCACCGAAACGCCGTCTCCACTTCATCATTGCGCTGGAACCAAAGTAGCATGGCGAAAACTCGCCAATCACCTTGCTCAGAGGGAGCCACGCCCACGTGCACCGGAGAGAGGCCGCCAGCTGGGCGGGCTGCTTCAGTTCTGCAGGACATTCGCTGGCCGTGCACGATCACTGTGCCTCTTACAGCAGCACTCGCAGCCTACCTTCCCGACCTCCCCATCGAGTACCACGGCATCTGTCGCTCTTCTATTCACCGCAAGATTCGCCAGAGCTTGTGCGAACAATTGCGAACTCTACAGGCAGATAGCGCTGGCAGATATGTGCGCCCGAAAAGTTTGCTCATACGACTATGTCGTCGCAAGAGATCAATATCGCAGAATATCTGCCGAAGAATCAGCGAACTTAGACTGCAGGCTCGTCTGATAACCTCAGTACGAGCAAAGGGAGCAGGTCAATCGGTTTTTACTGGAGAGAAACTCAATTACCAGTCTTAAAGAGCTCAAAGAGTGGTACTCTTAAAGAGGAAGCATGGCCCACTTTGGAAATGTGCCACGTAGAACTGGCTGAACTCTAAACATGCAATGCCCAACCATTTCTTGACCTGGCGTGAGGTACAAATTGATGCATTTGCTATGGGTGTTTTGATGTTGTTCTCTGCATTCCTAATGCCAGTGTGCCCGTCCCGTCATAACACGATCGGTTGAGGTCCATAAAATGGTCATCGCCGAAAAAAGCAGGTTCCTCACTGAATTGGGCCTCAAGCAAAATCAGCGTATAAACTGACCCAATGTTGACCGTAACATCTAAACACCCTATTTTGACTTATTTGACCCGTTTTTTGCACGTTTACCTTCTGGCCAAGTAAATTACCTGGCAGTAAAGAATGCATGAATAACTTGTTGTTGCAACTCTGTGACTGCCAGTGTCAGTCGTTGCCTCATCGCTGTCAGTCGTGTCGCTGTCGACCTAGGCACTGCAGTCGCATGAGCTTGCAATGTGTCGAGTCGCGTCACATTCAATCACAATCTGCACCTAACCCGGCTTAACTCAGCCGAAAACTTTTCAGCTTCCGGAGAGAGCCCAAAAAAGGTCCAATGTACATTATCGCCGTTATAATCCGAATTCGCATTAAGTCGGCGCGCCCCGATAAAATCAGGCCGTTTTACTAACTGTACCAACCATCGCATATGCCATTCACATTGCTACACAGTGCTCATAATATTTTAAAATGTTACAGTATGTGCCATTAATTTTTTAGCCTGTCATCTGACAGAGTCAGCATGCAGCTTGTAGAATCGCTTGATCGTCGTGCGTCGTCCGTCCGTCGTGCGTCAACAGTTGCGGCACAAATCTTAACCGCTCGACGCACGCGTCTACGATATTCGCGGACGTGGGGGGTAATCCGCAAACGAGTTGGGATGTCGAAGCTGCGGGGTCATAAGCGTCAAGGTCAAGCAGTGTAAAGCGAAGGGCGGAACATCACTCCTTAACTTAAGCGTATAGGCGAGGGAAATGCTCAGAATTGCGGCACAAAATCTTAAGTGGCTCGACCTAGGCTCGTGATAGTCGCGTGTATAGCATCATGCGTAGCGAAAGCATCACTGTTGCGAAATTGGAGGTACAGGTCAAATGGTCAATGGGCACAGGGCAGCATTTTAGACATTTTCTGAGGCGCATGGTCTGACGGAAGCGATTGAAAAACTTTTTGGTTTCAGCGGCTGACCTAGCATTTTTATGGCTTTTAGTTGAAAGACCATGAAATGTCCCTTCTGCTGACATGCCGAAGAGTAAGTGTCGGATAACTTTTGACTCAAGAGGAGGGTTAAAACATGGATTTGTTGGACTGTTAACAAAGGAGTAAACTGCTTTTGCTGATTAGCAGCCCCTCCCCACCCCTGCCTCCCTCCCTCCACCCTCCCCCCGCCCTTCCCCACTCCCCCACCCCCCACCCTCCATCTGTTTTTTTTTTTTTTCTTTTACCTTTTTTTTTTTTTTTTTTTTTTTTTTTTTTTCCGATAGTGGGCGTGTCCTAACAATGATGTGTACTGCCAACTGGTGTCTGCCATAATTTCTGCGCCTAACAAATGTGGTAAGCTACGCCACCGACTGAAATTTGACGTTGTATAATCGTAGCAACAGACTCAGATGGAGGCCCCAGACGCTCTGCCGGCTCTTGTTATGAAATTGGCATTCCCTACAATGCCAAAAGATTTTTACTGCTAGGGGAACATGTCTTTACTATGTATGGCAGCATGGCGAAGCTCCCCTTCATTAAAGTGAAGCTTTGTTTATCGTATTGTGCTTGTAAAAAAGCGAATACTTGCCATAAATTTACTTCATGCTTCTCAGCATAGCTGAAGATTTAAACTTATTGTTGTAATCTTTTATGAGTAAACCCATGTGAAAACTATAGATCAAGTCTGATTAATATGCACTTATTTTACAAGGCCTAAGATAAAATATTGCTTGTTTCCCTTTACCGTCACCGACTCGCCAAAACGCCGCCTACTCGACACATTTATTTGGCCGAGTAAAACAAACCATAAAATTATTATCGTTTCGCCCCCAAAAAAAAAAAATCAAATTTGCTCCGCCAAAAACATATACACAAACAGAATAGTACAATATACATACATACATACAATATATATATATACATACAATCTTGTCGAAACAAAATAAAAAGATTTTTCACCTACCTACCTACTCGGTACCCTGAGAGGCGATGTAGCGTAAAGCTGCGGAACAAACAATTTTTGAAGGGGTGGGCCCGAATTACTTAGATTCGCCGTTGTGTGATTCGTCGATATCAATCAATGTGATTTATATGCTCTGCTGGGTACTATCTAATATGCTGGACCGTTTACCTCGCCACTCACTAAGAGTCTTAGGAGTCGCCTACTCCTACTCCCTAACCCTAACCCTAACCATATCAGATAGTATACCGCGACCGCACCCCAGCCGTACGCACCGGCATTACCTGGGGGACATAGCACCTTTAGTATGAGCGTACTTATATATTGACCTACTTGCCGGAAAAAAGCCAAATATGTAGCAAGTGCAGCCTTTCATGCGTTGACGAATCTCGCACATGCGCTGCAATTGCTGTGCGTGTGAGTACAAATGGCAAGCCTGTGCGAGTCAATATGAAATGGAGCTGCCATAAAAATGTAGTCCTTGTACGCTACGCCATGAGAAATTTTCAGGGCCACATCTGTCAGTTGCGGCCCAAGGACATATGCCAAGTTGGTAAAGCATGATGCATTGCAAAAGCATTTAAACCTGTGCCAGTTGACCTTCACATACGATGTAGTGTTGTGTAATAATAGCATGATCTAGTCAACCTGCTTTAAAATTAGCATTCTTGTTATATTACATTTGACAAATGAATGAGCAAATAGAGCTTGATTTTAATATCATGCAGACAAGGTCGTTTTGGAAGTGTGGTAATAGGCACACGGAAATGTAAAAAAAACCAGAGAACTCTGTCACCAGAGCTTCGATAGTTCTCTAGGTGTGTAAAGTCGTACGCATTTGAAATATATATAGTTACCCCTTTATATTTATATAAATCTCTAAAATATTTCTCTCCTGATATTGTGTGGGTGCGTGCCTCTGTGCATACTCTATTCGTAAGCATTGCTGACTGTGTGTACGCTAACACGTCGCATACACATTCGAATGCCATACCAAGTACTTTAATCGCTGGTTGTAACTGCAACAGGTGCGCGCTGAACAAGGTTCGAGAATAAAAAAATCCGAAGTCCTATCTAGCAGAGCCCGATGCGCGCGTTGGTGAGCGGGTTAAGCAGCAGTATCGTGATGTGTTCAGCGAGTGCCATGGAACAATACCGTCAAGCCGTCGACGCTCATTGCCTGAATTATACGTCAAGCTACTACACGCCAAGACGACGGAACTACTCGCAGGTAACCATTGACAACGTGCACAGTCATCTGTCGGTCGCAGCCGGCACAGTAAATCGCCACGCGAATGGTAACGGTAAATCTGCATTGCGACATTAAGAGGGAAGTCATTGGAATAAAAAAGAATAAAAATCGAACAATGTGGCCCCTAGTGACAAAAAATCCTGTTTAATGACATCTTGCTTAAATTTGTTGTCACGGCATTTGCGCATGAAGCCAGTTTAGACGAAACAAAGTGCAAGTCGGCTACAGCTGGCAGTTGATTGTGCCACATTGTTTGTCATGCCCTTCAAAGTTCTTTCAGCTTCTTTTGTGTTACGGTTCCAGGCCCTCTTATCTTTAAAAATCCATTTCGAATATTCCACCTTGTGGTATTCGGAGGTTAATGAACTTAGCCAATATCTTGCTAACGAGCCATCAGCTTGTACACAAGAACTTTTTTATATACGCGGAATAATCTCTGCCAATCTCGTTTTCTCGACTATTCTTGCCACTGTTGGGCTTCGTGACATATTTCCATCTGTAGCCTCAGGAGAGACGAATGCTCAGCGAGAGTCGACTAGCTCGGTAAGGTTGACTTTGAGGTGGAGTGTATGGCAATCGCTCTAGAGGCACGTGCAAGGTCGCCTCTACACAGCAGCAAGGTATCTTGTTAGCTGGCCACCAGCGCAGCTGAGCACAAGCGCAGACAGCCTGGAACAGCAGGATGCCATTATTCACGTGATTCCGGCAGCAGTTTTCGCTTTCGCCTTTTTTTTAATCGTTATTAGCAGTTTTTTGTTTGTTGTGAATGTTTGCATGCGAAGAGCATACATTTCTAAATTAATACGTAATATCACACTTAGAGTAGTAAAGACATATGGTGCCAAGCCAGATTCAAAACAACTTTATCGCTTGAGACATGCTTTAGACTGCCTTTACGAATCAATGTACCAGAATCACTGATTGCCCTCTCGCTGCTTACGCGAGTCTTGCCTTCCTTCCAGCTTATAAACGTTCAAAAACATGGCGTGATGTGGCCAGCAAACTAAGCGGCTAGAGACGGCCATTAATGCTCAACAAGTGCCAAATATACGACGTGCGACTAGAGATCATAGAGAGGAGGAGCTGAGAGATGCGGAGGCGCCTCAACAGCTGCTAATAGCTAATAAAGGTGAGCTCGCGCACGCAAGGACATGTAGCTTTGGTTATTTAGCAGCCCACCTCTGCGCCTATCAACTCTGCATCAGCTTCTGTGTGACATTCTTAGCTGCATAAAACTTAACAAACCATTTAGAGAAGAAGTTCTGATTTATAAGAGGAACTGGAATGCCTAGCTTAAAAAGCTTCACAGCCTAATTTAGCTATAGCTGTAAATATGTTTTACTAAATGATTGCCTTCCAGTGACTCAATAATTGTTAATGGCCACCATGCGTAACTGAATGCTGTGCGCTTACATGCCGTAACGGGGATTCTCATGAATAACCGGGACCGTCGTTTCAGGCGTGTGAGTCCGTGTTCTTGACGCCGTGGAGACCTGTCGGCTCGCTGCCGGCGACCTTTAGTGATGAGATGAGGCGCGGCCGATGCTTGACCCCGCCAATCAGCAGCTGAAGAACCGCATCACCATGCTGCTACAGGCAGAAAGCCTGTTCATCCGCCGACAAAAAAGGATGCGTGGGACGACGGGAACACCGCTGCCGGTCTGCTAGTAAGACATTGGGGCGTTTTTGAATCAATGTATAGTATTTTTGGTGGAATGGTGTATACACGAGACTCGTATATCTCTAATTGTCCCCCGCATTTTTATAAATCTTGATTTACCTATATTTATGTACTAATATGTAGCGTGGCCATGCTAGAGGTGATTGAGGTGCCCCAGACAGTGCAGCTCCTTTACAAATGAATTGATGGGTTGGAATGAACAGATTGGCGCTGTTATGCCAGTAGGTGGGACTAGTGTGTATTTGCCTCCACATTGAAATTGTGTGCCCGTGTGCATGAGTGCCGTGGTCTGTTGAAACATTCTGCATTCCGGCAGTATTTTGCTCTATAATTATGCTGTGCAAAATACCGATTGAAACTGTGCTTCCTAGAATTTTTCAACCGCTGTGGCGCAGTAGAATATAAAAATTAGAAATGTTGATTGATTGCTTGCTCTTATGGACCAAGAATCCACTTAGAACTACATGCTGTGTGGAACGTCTATTTACTGTTGTTTAATCTGTGTTTCCTTTAAACAGGATGCTTTGGCAAAAGCGGTAGGACAGTTCTAAAAAATGCGAGCAAAGGACAGAAGAACAAGGCACTTTATCTTAAACACCATGCTGTACAAAAAAAGCTAAATAGCTTAAATGGCACGCACCTACTACAGTCTCTGGGTAAACGTGATCAGCATGGGGAGAGTGACACAGATGGACTATGCCGTCATGTAATAGCCATAAAACATAGAGGTTCAAGCTATGAGGTACCTACTAAGATGGAAGCACTGCATTCTGAGCCCTTGCATTCTGCGTGAGCGTCATATCTGCCGCTGTCGCTTACAGTTGTGTACAGTTGTATGATGCCTAGGAGGGGACCGTGGACCTGTTATCAGAAACATCATAAAATAGTTATCATAATAAACTATCATAATACTAAAAATGTCATAACTTACAGTGACACTCACTTCATAAGTTATGACAATTTAGACTTATGATTGTTATAACTACTTATAATTTTCTGACAATAGGTCCTTGTGCATGCTGAGCCTGGCCAGCTGCATGTTTATACTACACAAAGTGTGCCGAAGGTGTTTTACAAGTCTTGCACGGATTTCCAATGTGAGCATCTACAAATAATATTGGAAACTGTTGCAAAGTTTTGCCTGTTGCCTTTTCTACTATTTAGAAATCTCACCTTCTTCTGTTGTTATTTCTCATGAACGAGAGAGGATAAGCAGAACAGTAAATCGATTCGAAAGAGCCGATCTGCAGAGAGAGGGAGGAAGACACTGGACTAGAATACAAAAAGCTACAGAATGGTGTGTTACGCTTCGAATGCAGTTAGTCGTTGCAACTAGTAACAAAGTAGCAGGGCAAAATTTGAGAAATATATGCTAATATCAACAAAATGTTATGATCATTACACATATCAAAAAACTTCAATTACATTGTGATTTTATGTACTGATTTATGAAAAGTCACTCAGTGTATTATTTATAATTCAATATATTAGTCATCGATTGTACATTCGCAAACTCACTGCCAAAGGTACCACTTTCGTCTGCCTCACAGAAGTACCCGACGCCTGCACATCGACGTTCCTGAGTATTCTCTTGACTGTACATTTCCGATGGACAGCCTCGCAGTAGAGGTGACGTTAGCAGCGAGGCGTGCCGCCCGCTGCCCAGACAGCGTGCGTCAGCAGGCCACGCCGCCAGTCCTGCGCGGCATGCAGCAAGCCGCTCCCGTTCACGTTCCGAGACGGACCACTTCGCGACCGAAAGCCCCGCCGAGCATACACGCAGTCCCCACGAGAACCAGCCCGGCACACGGCCCCTCCCCCACGCAGCCCCGAGCACCGCACCCTCCCGCAAGAACTAGCCCTGCCGCGGCTACTGCCCTCCCCCGCCACCGCCCTCGCCGCCGGTACCTCCACCACACCCAGACGGACACACCTACGAAGCAAGACCGAGGGAGAAGTTGCAAACCGCAGCGCAGAAGCCGAAGCGTAAGCGGCCTGCCATCCAGCGCCCGCACATAGCCCCGACCTGCAGGGAGTTGCAGTCGCCACTGCAAAAAAAACTCAGCAGAACGCAAGCCTATGAAGAAAAGCGCCGGATGTGACGCCGTCGCGGCGGTTAGTGCTCGTATTTAGTGCTACTAATCACTGATCTCACGCATAGATATCTGTGTCGCTGTAGTGTGTTGCTGACTACTTGCCTAATGTTTACAATAATGAGTAGGCTGTTGTACATTTATTCTGCATACAGCATTCGATTTTTTCAGAATCATTTTCATTCATTCAAAGTATTGCTGCTCTCGTTTCGGAATTCACCATGAAGAGTTGACCATTTCAATGGTGGCTGCGCGATGAGCGATTATGCCACACAATCAAGCTGCGGAGTGAAGCTGCCGTACAGTGACGCAGAGCGAATTGCCCGATCAAGAAGCAGAGGAGGTGCTATTTAAGCACCGATGCACACCAAAAAACTGCTTAAAACTAGGTATGCCCGTAGTCGATTACTAAGCCCTACTGTGTCACTTGAATTGCAGAAGAATATGCTGTGTGATTGCCACACTGAAAAACCTATCAATTAGCGCTGACACATGTATGTGCCTGCAGGTTTTTGCCATTTTATAGTAACTCCTACTATATCCATTGATCTACTCGTTTTTGATGCCCACACACCTACTGAATTTCCCACGCTGAAATTGTTTATTAGATACAAGTGACGATTATTTGCATCTATCTGAAGTTAATCAAAAAGCTTTGTGTTGCAGTCTGTTCAGAATCAGGCACATGATCGATGAACACGCAAGAAAAATGAGATGGCTGCCACAGCCTCTGAATTCGATTCGTTGGGACCAGATTCTAGCCAGTCCGACTGAAAAGGGTCTGCACACAGCGATAACGAATGCAGCCAGCGGTGGTGTCTTTCAAATATAAACTGATGCCTTTTGCTGCTTATGTCATCAGCGGTAGGCACGATACATGTGCAAACATGTGTCGACAACCCAGTTTTCAATGCAGTAGATATGCTTTATCTTTTCCACGTGTATTAATATTCCATCCATCTTCCTATGCTCTGTATATTGCTTATGATAGTTGCAGTGGGTTATAAGTACCATGTGCGTGAAATTATTAGCGACGTCGAGGGTGACAGTGAATTGTTGGTGAGAACAATTTCAGTGTTGACACGAATTTTCGAAGTAAATAATAGGAATCATAATGTAATATATATTATCTAAATACATCTTACTTAACATTATTTATAGCAGTTGTCAATTTACGCCAACGTATTGCCAAGAGATTATATAAAGTCTTGATTTGCAAATTATGCTGTAACCAAACTTGGAATCTGCCCAATCTCGAGATTGTGCAACGATTGTGCTGCCCAAACTGCGGATTCCCTAGTTTGGCTGAACAATCTCAAGATTGTGCAAACTGAAAACAGTCGGTGATTCAACAACCGCTCATAGCGAGTGTGTGGTGTGGGTGGTGCAAACTAGGAAAGGATTTATCTCATATTTATCCAATTATTTATTATAATCATTTATTATTTATACAAAGGTGCCAAACTCATTGAGGAAAGAAGGTATACGACCTTTATACTTATACTTATAGTTATAGTTATGATATAACATTTGAAATCCTAATAATCATATGTTTGTGCAAGCTCTGTTTTGTGTTTACCTCTGTTTGCCCAATCTCAAGATTGGTTGCCCAAACTGTGGATGCGCTGAAATTCCAAGTTTGTGCAAGATTCCAAGTTTGGGCACAACAGATACACTTACAGTGTCAGTAATACTAATATTTACTAATAGTAATAGTATCCTATAAATACGCATACTATATTAACATCTATGGTTACTATAAGGAACACAGCCTGTTCTCGGCTGTACAAAGCCAATAACAGAATAGAACCGAAGACTTGCCCTGGACCTGGACATCTTTTGGATTCGGAAAACAGAATATAACTGGAACACGGTGCACATTGATCAGTTTTGGCAGGGTAGACTTTGGCGTTGATAAATGATTCAGCGTTTACAAAAAGTTTGTCTTTTATAATAAAAGAAACATTTTCTCGACAGAGTATTTATAAAAATAATTTGAAATTTGGAGTCGCTTATTTATTTATTTTTTGAATTAATTTACAAATTGCTATGATTATATAAAACCTCTGATGAAACTCTTGTGTACGAATGCCATGCTACTTTTATTGTGATCGAGATCACGTGATGAAAACAAATAACGTCAGATGGCGAGAGAAAGGTCAGTAGGTGTTCATTCTTCTTTGTGATTATTTGGAGCCTCTCCAGCTGATCTCTAGTAATTGCTACAGCACATGACCCACCAGAGCACTACTCAGGGAATGTCATAGCATCCATTTGACGTGACTGTGTAGGACTGTGTGAAACACAAAGGAAGTATGGAGGTAAGTTGATAAACAAGATATGATAAACACTCACATGATTGCGAGTGCATGCCATTGTTGTTGACATTGACGCATTTGATTATCAACGGAGTTGCGATGCTAAGTAATGTGTGGTGTAGTAGGTATTGGATCAGATTATTCTACGCTGCCATAGGACACTCGTAGTAACTATTGTGCTAGGAGCCACACGTGAGACGGACGTAGCTGAAGTCTGCATGGCCATAGAGTTAGGGGGGGGGGCATTCCGGTGCAAATCCACTTGAGGCACCTTAGGGTATCACGAAGTGATGCACAGATTTCTGTGTATCATCAACTAATGCACAGACTTTCCGTATATCAAGGAATGATGCAAAAACTCTAACCCTAACCCTAACCCTAACACACTTCGTGATACCTAAGGCTAAGGTTATACTTTATGACTTAGGGTTAGGGTTAGGGTTTTTGCATCATTCCTTGATATACGGACAGTCTGTGTATCAGTTGATGATACACAGAAATCTGTGCATCACGTCGTGATACCTAAGGTGCCTAAAGTGGATTTGCGCTGGTAATTCCTAGATACTGCTACTAGTAGTAGATTCATTCTTGTATTTCGACTAAAGTATCAGATCAAAGTATCCAGATTAAAGATCAAGTAAAGGATCAGGTTGAATAGGTTGCTGCTGCCTGACAGATGCTGTGAGACCAACGTCAATACACCTACATGCTACATACAATTTACAATGATCTTTCAATCCATGACCGTTTCTTGGAGCTGTCTCTCACATCTGTGATCAGTGACCTAGAATTTTCACAAATTTAGTTGCTCATATGGAGAATTGGCTATTTTAATTGCATAATAATCTATTAGGAGAGAACAAAAACAAATATTTTCATTCATTCCTTAATCTATATAGTGGTGTTTCACAAAATGTCAATGCTCCTCTCAAAGCAAATACTCCTGTAACATAAAATAAAATTAATACCACCCAACCACGTTCTACTAAGGGCGCTTAGTTACCAGCATCATTGCTTGTGATTTTGGTAATTCATATTCTCACAAAGTTCCAAAAAAATAAAGTTGTTTGTAACATTGGTAGAATCCCATAAAGCCATAACCATTAAAGAAATTTGCATTTTTCACAAAATTGAAAACGAGTACCTGCAGAAATATTCATGAGATGATAAGCAATGACAGAAATGATGAAGCTACAGGAAAACACTATGTGCGATGGCAGTCATTTTCTAATCTTAAACTGCTTTGTCGTTCGACCAAAAATTTGTTCAGATAGTTGGTATCATCTTTAAATGACGATGCATATTTCCAAATTTATTTCAACCAAATAATTTTTCTTGGCAATAATGCGGATCAATGTCATTGAATCTATTGTGTTTGGGTGCTTGTTCTAAGGTTGTGCAAAGCAGTTTTAGACAACCTGTACTGCCTTTTCTTTCAGGACATAGATTATGGAAGTCTGGAAGGCTGGGTGGCTATAAAACCAGACATGTTCCTCGACGACTCACCGAAACGCCGTCTCCACTTCATCATTGCGTGGAACAAAGTAGAGGGAAAACTCGCAATCACCTGCAGAGGGAGCCACCGCACGGTGACCGGAGATGAGCAGCACAGCTGGGCGGGGCTGTTCAGTCTGCAGGACATTCGTGGCGTGCACGATCAACTGTGCCTCTTACAGCCAGCACTCGCAGCCTACCTTCCCGACCTCCCCATCGAGTACCACGGCATCTGGTCGCTCTTCTATTTCACCGAGATTCCGCAGAGCTTGTGCGAACAATTGGAACTCTACATGCAGATAGCGCTGGAGATATGTGGCGAAAAGTTGCTCATACAGACTATGTTCGAAGAGATCAATATCGAGGAATATCTGGAAGACATCAGCGAACTTAGACTGCAGGCTCGTCGTGATAACCTCAGTCGAGCAAGGGAGCAGGTCAATCGGTTTTTACTGGAGAGAAACTCAATTACCAGTCTACAGAAGCTCAAAGAGTGGTACTCTAAAGAGGAGATGGCACTTGGAAATGTGCACGTAGAACTGGCTGAACTCTACAACATGCAACTGCAACCATTTCTTGACCTGCGTGAGGTACAAATTGATGCATTTGTATGGGTGTTTTGTGTTGTCTCTGCATTCCTAATGCAGTGTGGTCCCGTCATAACACGATCGTTGAGGTCCATAAAATGTCATCGCGAAAAAAGCAGGTTCTCACTGAATTGGGGCTCAAGAAAATCAGCGTATAAACTGACCCAATGTTGACCTAACATCCTAAACACCCCTATTTTTGACTTATTTGACCCGTTTTTTGCACGTTTACCTTCTGGCAAGTAAATTACCTGGCAGGTAAAGAATGCCATGAATAACTTGTTGTTGCAACTTCTGTGACTGCCAGTGTCAGTCGTTGCTCATCGCTGTCAGTCGTGTCGCTGTCGACCTAGGCACTGCAGTCGCATTGAGTTGCAATGTGTCGAGTCGCGTCACATTCAATCACAATCTGACCTAAGCCCGGCTTAACTCAGCGAAAAACTTTTCGGTTCCGGAGAGAGCAAAAAAAGGTCCAATGACTTATCGCGTTATATCCGAATTCGCATTAAGTCGGGGCGGATAAAATCAGGGTTTTACTAACTGTACCAACCATCGCATATGATTCACATTGCCTACACAGTGCTCATAATATTTTAAAATGTACAGTATGTGCATTAATTTTTTATTGAATGGCATTTTCCCTACAATGCAAAAGATTTTTACTGTAGGACATGTCTTTACTATGTAGGCAGATGGAAGCTCCCCTTCATTAAAAGTGAAGCTTTGTTATCGTATTGTGCTTGTAAAAAAGCAATCTTGCATAAATTTACTCATGTTCTCAGCATAGCTGAAGTTAAACTTATTGTTGTAATCTTTTATGAAAACCCATGTGAAAACTATGATCAAGTCTGATTAATTGCACTTATTTTACAAGGCCTAAGATAAAATATTGCTTGTTTCCCCTTTACCGACCGACTCGCCAAAACGCCGCTACTCGACACATTTTATTGGCCGATTAAAACAAACCAAAAATTATTTCGTTTCGCCAAAAAAAAAAATCAAATTTGTTCCGCAAAAACATATACACAAAACAGAATATACAATATACATACACACATCTTGTCGAAACAAAATAAAAAAGATTTTTCACCTACCTACCTACTCGGTACCCTGAGAGGCGAGTAGGTAAAGGGGAAACAAACAATTTTTTGAAGGGTGGCCCAATACTTAGATTCGGTTGTGTGATTCGTCGATATCAATCAATGTGATTTATATGCTCTGCTGGTACTATCTAATATGCTGGACCGTACCTCGCCTACTCCACTAAAGAGTCTAGGGAGTCACCTACTCCTACTCCCTAACCCTAACCCTAACCATATCAGATAGTATACCGGACCGCACCCAGGGTACGCACCGGCAGTACCCTGGGGGACATAGACCTTTAGTATGAGCGTAACTTATATATGACCTACTTGCGAAAAAAGCCAAATATGTAGCAAGTGCAGCTTTCATGGTTGACGAATTCACAATGCGTGAATTTGCTGTGTGTGAGTACAAATGGCAGCCTGTGCGAGTCAATATGAATGGAGTGCATAAAATGTAGGTCTTGTACGTACGCATGAGAAATTTTCAGGGCCACATCTGTCAGTTGGGCAAGGACTATGCCAAGTTGTGTAAAGATGATGCATTGCAAGCATTTAAACCTGTGCAGGTTGACCTTCACATACATGTAGTTGTGTAATAATAGCAATGGATCTAGTCAACCTGCTTTTAAAATTAGCATTCTTGTTATATTACATTGACAAATGAATGAGCAAAAGAGGGATTTTAATATCATTGAGACAAGGGTTTTGGAAGTGTGGCTAATAGGCACACGGAAAGGTAATAAAACCAGAGAACTCTGTCACCAGAGTTCGATAGTTCTCTAGGTGTGTAAGTCGTACGCATTTGTAATATATAATATAGTTACCCCTTTATTATTTATATAAATCCAAATTAATTTCTCTCCTGATATGTGTGGGTGCGTGCCTCTGTGCATTACTCTATTCGTAAGCATTGTGACTGTGTGTACGCTACACGGGATCACATTCGAATGCATACCAAGTCTTTAATCGCTGGTTGTAACTGCCAACAGGTGGCGCTGAACAAGGTTCGAGAAGCGAAGTCCTATCTGCAGAGCGAGGAGGTTGGTGAGCGGGTTAAGCAGCAGTATCGTGATGTGTTCAGCGAGTGGCATGAACAATACGTGCAAGCGATCGACGTCATTGCTGAATTATACGTCAAGTACTACACGCAGACGACGGAACTACTCGCAGGTAACCATGACAACGTGCACAGTCAATCTGTCGGGTCGCAGGGCACAGTAAATTCGCACGGAATGGTAACGGTAAATCTGCATTGGACATTAAGAGGAAGTCATTGGAAAAAAATGGAACAATGTGGTTTAGTGACAAAAAACCTGTTTAATGACATCTTGTTAAATTTGTTGTCACGCATGGCATGAAGCCAGTTTAGACAAACAAGTGCAAGTCGGTACAGTGGCAGTTGATGTGACACAATGTGGAACGCTTCAAAGTTCTTTCAGTTCTTTGTGTTAGGGTCCAGGCCCTCTTATCTTTTAAAATCTATTTCGAATATTGCACCTTGTGGTATCGGAGGTTAATGAACTTAGCAATATCTTGCTAACGAGCCATCGTTGTACACAATAACTTTTTTATTACGGGAATAATCGTCTGCCAATCTCGTTCTCAACTATTCTTGACCACTGTTGGCTCGTGACTATTTCCATCTGTAGCTCAGAGAGACCGAATGCTCACCGATAGTCGACTAGTCGGTAAGGTTGACTTTGAGGTGGAGTGTATGGATCGTCTAGAGGACGTGCAAGGTCGCCTCTACACAGAGCGAGTCTATCTGTTAGCTGCCACCAGGCGGCAGCATGAGCACAAGCGAGACAAGCTGGAACAGCAGGTGCATTTATTCACGTGATTCCGGCAGCAGTTTTTGATTTGACTTTTTTTTAAATCGTTATTTAGCAGTTTTTGTTTTGTTGTTGAAGTTATGCATGCGGAAGAGCATAGATTTTAAATTAATACGTAATTATCACACTTAGGAGTAGTAAAACAGTATGTGCAAGCAGATTCAAAACAACTTATGGCTTGAGACATGCTTTAGACTGCTTTACGAATCTGTACCAGAATCACTAATTGCTCTGTGCTAAAGACGAGTCTTGCTTCCCTTCCCAGCTTATAAACGTTCAAAACATGGGTGATGTGGCCAGCAAACTAGAGCGGCTAGAGACGGCCATATATGCTCAACAAGTGCAAATATACGACGTGCGACTAGAGATCATAGGAGAGGAGGAGCGAGAGATGCGGAGGCGCCTCAACAAGCTGCTAATAGCTAATAAAGGTGAGTCGCGCACGCAAGGACATGTAGCTTGGTTATTTAGCAGCCACCTCTGTGCCTATCAACTCTGCATCAGCTTCCTGTGTGACATTCTTGGTGCATAAACTTAACAAACCATTTAGAGAAGAAGTTCTGATTTATAAGAGGATTGGAATGCCTAGCTAAAGCTTCACAGCCTTAGTATAGGTAAATATGTTTACTAAATTGATTGCCTCCATGATCAATAATTGTAATTGGCCACCATGGTAACTGATTGCCATGGTAAACGGCAACAATTGTAACTGGTTACCATCGTAGCTGGTTGCCATGGTAACTGAATGCTGTGGTACATGCCGTAACGGGTTGCCATGATAACCGGGCACCGTCGTTTCAGCGTGTGAGTCGGTGTTCTTTGACGCTGTGGAGGACCTGTCGTCGCTGCCGGAGACCTTTAGTGATGAGATTGAGGATGCGGCGAAGCTTGACCCCGCAATCCAGCAGCTGAAGAACCGCATCACCATGCTGTACAGGAGAAAGCTGTTCATCCGCGACAAAAAGGTGCGTGGGGGACCGACGGGAACACCGTGCGCGGTCTGCTAGTAAGACATTGGGGTTTGAATCAGATGTATAGTATTTTTGCTGGAATGGGTGTATAACAGAGACTCGTATATCTTTAATTGCGATTTT
The DNA here is from genome assembly GCF_000485595.1 of Priapulus caudatus. NCBI lineage: Eukaryota > Metazoa > Priapulida > Priapulimorpha > Priapulimorphida > Priapulidae > Priapulus > Priapulus caudatus. Next base: position 236,008 of record NW_014577066.1, on the reverse strand, counting down.
TTTAAATCTTGATTTACCTATATTATGTACTAATAGTAAGGTGCATGCTAGAGGTGATTGAGGTGCAAGAAGTGCCAGCTCCTTTACAAATGAATTGATGGGTTGGGAATGAACAGATTGGGTTATGCAGTAGTGGGACTAGGTGGGTATGCTCCACTGAAATTGTGTGCGTGTGCATGAGTGCGTGCGTGCGTGCGTCTGTGAACATCTGCATTCCGGAGTATTTTGTCTATAAGTTATGCTGTGAAAATACCGATTGAAACTGTGCTTCCCTGAATTTTTTCTTAACCGTGTGGGCCAGTAGAATATAAATAGAAATGTTGATTGTCTTGCTCTATGGACCAAGAATCCACTAGAACTACACGCTGTGTGGGAACGTCTATTACTGTGTTAATCTGTGTTTCCTTTAAACAGGATGCTTTGGCAAAGGGTAGACAGTCTAAAATGGAGAAAGGACAAGAAGACAAGGCACTTTATCTTAAACACCATGCTGTACAAAAGGTATAGCTTAAATGGCACGCACCTACTACAGTCTCTGGGTAAACGTGATCAGATGGGGAGAGTGACACAGATGGACTATGGTCATGTAATAGCATAAAACATTGAGGTTCAAGCTATGAGGTACCTACTAAGATGGAAGCACTGATTCTGAGCCCTTTGATTCTGACGTGTAGGTCATATCTGGCTGTCGTACAGTTGTGTACAGTTGTATGATGCTAGGAGGGGGACGTGGACCCTGTTATCAGGAACATCATAAATAGTTATAACTATCATAATACTAAAACTTTATTTAATACATAAACTTTTACATGACACTTCACTTCATAAGACTATTAAGTTATGACAATTTTAGACTTATGATGTTATAACTACTTATAATTTTTCTGACAATGGGTCCTTGTGATGTGAGTGGCACTGCATGTTTATACTACCACAAAGTGTTGCACGAAGGTGTTTTACAAGTTTTGCACGGATTTCCAATTTGAGCATCTACAAATAATATTGTGAAACTGTTGCCAAGTTTTTGGTTGCCTTTTCTGATATTTAGAAATCTCACCTCTTCTTGTTTTGTTATTCTTCAGAAACGAGAAGAGGATAAGCAGAACAGTAATTCGAGGAAAGAGCGACTGGCAGAAGAGAGGAGGAAGACACTGGCTAGAATACAAAAGTACAGAATGGTGTGTTCACGTTACGAATGTATAGTCGTTGCAGACTAGTAACAAAGTAGCAGGGCAATTTGAGAAATATGTAATATCAACAAAATAGGCGTGTTCACACACAAGAAAAACCGCGATGCTAATCGCGATGGAAATACCGAGATAATTGTGTCGTTGTTCACACAGGTGGAAATATCTCGCATTAATCGAACTGCGCATGCTCACTGCCGGAATGATGCTCACTGCGCATGCTCACTGCCGGAATGATGCTCACTGCGCATGCTCACTGCTCACTCGCTTGGAATGACGGGATTATTTGCGCGAGCGTTCACACACGCAAATAATCGCGCTAATTCCAAATAATCGCAGTCAAAAGTGCGATTATTAGTGAGATTATTGCGTTCACACTTGTAATAATCTCGGTATTTCGATCGTGATGCAAAAACCGGGATTTGCATCCCGCTAATTCGCGCCAGTGTGAAACGCCTAATGTTATGATCATTACACATATCCAAAAAACTTCAATTACATTGTGATTTTATTTTACTGATTTATGAATAAGTCACACGTGTATTATTATAATTAATATATTAGTCATCGTTGTACATTCGAAACTCACTCAAAGGTATCCACTTTCGTCTGCTCACAGAAGTACCCGACGCCCGCCACCATCGACGTTCCTGAGTATTCTCTTGACTGTACTTCCGATGACAGCCTCGCAGTAGAGTGCGTGCCAGCGAGGGTGCCGGTGCCCAGACAGCGTGCGTCGAAGCAGGCACGCCGCAGTCCTGCGCGATGCAGCAAGCCGCCGTTCACGTTCGAGACGGACCACTTCGCCGACGACGCCCCGCCGAGCATACAGCGCACGTCCCCACCGAGAACCAGCCCCGGCACCACGGCCCCTCCCCCACCGAGCCCCGAGGCACCGCACCCTCCCCCGCCAAGAACTAGCCCTGGGGCTACTGCCCCTCCCCCGCCACCGCCTCCGCCGCCGGTACCTCCACCCCAGCCCCAGGCGGACACACCTACGGCAGCAAGACCGAGGGGAGAAGTGAAACCGCAGGAGAAGCCGAAGGTAAAGCCGGCGCCATCCAGGCCGCACATGCCCGACCTGAGGGAGTTGCAGTCCGCACTGAAAAAACTCAAGAAAACGAAGCCTATGAAGAAAGCGCCGGATGTGACGCCGTCGGGCGGTTAGTGTCGTATTTGTGCTCTATCACTGATCTCACCGATAGATATCTGTGTCGCTGTAGTGTGGTTGTGGACTACTTGCCTAATGTTTACAATAATGAGTAGGCTGTGTACATTATTCTGCATACAGCATTCGATTTTTTTCAGAATCATTTTCATTCATTCAAAGTATTGCTGTCTCGTTTCGGAATTCACCATTGAAGAGTTGACCATTTCAGGTGGCTGGGATGAGATTATGCACACAATCAAGCTGGGAGTGAAGCTGCGTACAGTTGACGAGGAGGAATTGGCGATCAAGAAGCAAGAGGAGGTGCTATTAAGCACGGATGCACACCAAAACCTGCTTAAAACTAGGTATGCTCGTCGATTACTAAGCTACTGTATTGCAGAAGATATGTGTGTGATTGCACACTAAAAACCTATCAATAGGTGTCACATGTATGTGGCTGCAGTGTTTTGTATTTTATAGTAACTCCTACTATATCCATTATCTACTCGTTTTTGATGCACCACACCTACTGAATTTCCCACGTGAAATTGTTTATTATATACAAGTTGACGATTATTTAATCTATCTGAAGTTATCAAGCCTTGTGTGTTGCAGTCTGTTCAGAATCAGGCACATGATTGATGAACACGAAGAAAGTGAAGATGGCTGCCACAGCTCTGAATTCGATTCGTGGGGAACCAGATTCTAGCCAGTCCGACTGGAAAGGGTCTGCACACAGCGATAACGAATGCAGCCAGCGGTGGGTGTCGTTTCAAATATAACTGATGCCTTTTGTGCTATGTCATCAGGGTAGGGGGTCATCAGTCATCAGTCATCTGGGTCATCAGTTCGACAACCCAGTTTTCAATGCATAGATATGTATTATTTTTCCACGTGTATTAATATTTCCATCCATCTTCCTATGCTCTGTATATTGCTTTGGATAGTTGCAGTGGGTTATAAGTACCTGTGCGTGAAATTATTAGGATGTGGGGGTGACAGTGAATTTGTTGGTGAGAACAATTTCAGTTTGACACAATTTTCGAAGTAAATAATAGGAGTCATAATGTAATATATATTATCCTAATACATCTTACTCAACATTATTATAGAGTTGTGCAATTTAACGCCATGTTTGCCAAGAGATTATATAAAGTCTTTGATTTGAAATTAATAAATTTGCATTGTGGTTTGAACATTATGTAAGGTAATGCCACAATGCATCGTGATTGTTGTTTTTTAAGAAATTATATTGTCATGAATGATATACTGTGCGTGGGTAAGTCTATGCGTGCATCCACCAGAACGTGTGAGTGGTTTTTAGCGTGCATTATATTTATCATAGTTGTTTTAGTGAGTGGAATATTTCATTATTTATTTAATCGTGTGCGCAGTATTCGGTTTGTGTAGGTGGCGGGTGCAGTGCATCTCTCAACTCTTGCACACAGATGACTGTACAGTTATTATGGAACTAGTAAGAGTGCTAACTGGTACCATACCAGTTTTAATTAAGTATAACTAGTATCAAAGTGCTACTAGTTGAAAGTGCCAACTACAGTATCGATAAGGTACTAGTCAAATCATGAATAGTCCCATAAAGATAGCAGTTTATGTGCAGTATCACAAATGTACTAGTGTGCGAACTAGTACCATGGTTTATAATTGTCTAAACGCTGTAACTATGTGGACTAATCAGGCCGAGCATAGCAACGGACAACTAGCTAAACTCCCGTAAGCATGCCTGCGGACATCTAGCTCCACTACATGTAGCATAAGAATGCTACTATACATTCTTAGATCCTTTATATAATAGGGCTGGGTTGCCTCGTGTATGCTGGCAGAGGGTGTGCAAATCTCGTGCGGCTTTCAAAGTGCAAAGATGAGGAAACTTATGACCCATTTTTAACTACGATTTCCACGTGAAATTTTACTCGCTCAACTGGAAAATGCAGCGAAGCTTAACGTGACATACAGACATTAGCTATAGTAAATTTCTAATCAGCACGGTCTTCTCAATTTTAGCAACGTGTCCTGTACTTACACGGTCAGAGATGTTATTACATGAGGCCTGGTCACTGCTCACTGTTAACCACCGTACAAGATCTGTTCACCTATATGTATATATCACAAAATAGTTACCTAACCAACAGAAACCTTTAAATGTACATTGGATATGAACAATCAGTACATTTTTACAGGACGTAAAAACGATGGGGCGTTTTGAAATTCACAAGCTACGAACGTCGTTTCATGTGAACACTGAGATTCAATAATCGGTTATTGTTGTGATAGGCTTTAAAATTCTGTTTGTGTTTGTGATAGCGTTAAGATTCTTTTACACTTCTATCACATCTTTTGATGTCTGATATTTATTATGCCTGGTATGTTTTATATGATTTGGATAGTGCGATTAATATTTTTATTCACAATATAGAAACATATATATATGTATATATATATATATATATATATATATATATATATATATATACCACGAGTGCCAATTGGTAAACAATCACCATATATTAATCTTATTATTGCACAGAGAATTGTTTGTTTGTAGAGGCATATTGGCCCCAAATCAAATTTGTTGTTTGTCCTAGGCACTGAGCAATCTGATACAAGCGCACTGCCTAGGGGCAATTTGCACGCTAGATAACTGTTTAACCGGTCAGCTATATAATACATTTGTGTCACAAAACTACCAAAAACCTTTTTGTCTGCCTACCATTTTAGGTAATTATGCAGTTAGCAGCCAGGGATCTTACCGTAATTACCACTGTTGTTCTTATATGAAGATTACTCATTGGTGACCACAGTAGTTTGTGCCCACGTGTATAATAATATAAGGCACATAAAGTGCTTCGATTTGCAACAGGAAAAAGTCTTATGCATTTGTTGTATTCATCTATGTTTTACATATTTATTTTACTATATATATTGTTTCCACATTACATATACAGTTAAATCGCAAAATTGATGAACGTACATGATACCGCCATGGAATACCTTTTAAAAAGTCGCAATTAAATTGCAATATTACAAAATAAATTTGTAAAATTAATAATTTATATAAAATATATTATATTAAATATAATACAAATAATAGAAATGTGTATTATTATTGCATATTATTACCCTGTTTTTGCTTATTCATGGAAACCTTGTAAATAAACAATATTGCTTGCAAATCTCTCTCATTATAAAGCATTCACTACTACCGACATTGTAAAACATTGATGAGCAGGATGAGTTTTTGAGATGAAAAAATAAAATTACTAAATTAAACAAATCCAAATTTTGCTAATTAATCTCCTGAAAAATGGTGACAGCTATGTGTTAAACCCCCAAAAAACCTTAAACTTACCATGATTGCACCATTTTGCACTAATACTCACCAAATCGGGGGGAAATGCCATGTAGGGAGTCCGACCTCGTGTGCAGCAAAACAAGAAGCTCGCGATCCCAGTTCTCGACGCCAGTCTCAACCAATGCTCTCGGCCAGCTCCAAAACGCCCCAGCGACCAGCCACCATGCATGCACAAGACGCCCTGATACTGGCCTGGCCAACGACCACCTCTAAACATCGCCACGCAAACTTTTCCCAACCGGCGAAGAGCTCGATTCATGAGGGAGAATCCCTTGATACGCTCGCAGAAATAGCTGCCGTACAACGCCGCTCGTAACTTCTGAGACCTGCTCTGCTAACAATCGCCGACACGATAGCGACAAAGCTGGTAATCCGCGGAATGGCACGCTATGTGTGGTGGATACGCATATAGTGCGCTCGCACCTGACTGCCTAGATTTTTACTACGCATACGTGCTGCTAATAAAACAGCACCGACCGCACACCTTGATAACTCAAGCAGTTTTGCTATAAAAAATACCGACCGATCCAGATACATCAGCCCAGGAGAGAGACCCAGGAATCGATTTCAAAATAATGCCTCTTGCTATTTGTGTAGCTGCCTCGTAGAGTGCTAAATAATTGACCGCAACCGATGACATTAAGCATACACGTGACACGATCGACCTGACAGGGGTGCACAAACGCATAAACTGGAAGTTAAAATAGCGATCGGTTTCGCTCATGGCGCCTAGAATGACGGGACAGTCCGAAAGTGATGAGAACTACAGCTGGCTGCTGCTAACTTGTGGTCATTCGTGTACAAATAGTGAGAAACCCAGCTGAAGACTGCAGATATTATTAGCGCGTTTGCTGAACTGTGATGTGATGTAATCAAGACAGGCTGTTCTGCCACTGACTTCGTTAATGCATTTAAAACGGACGCGGAACTTGAGAGTAACATTCGAATGTTGCACGGCAACTCAATACAAAAAAGGGTCAAGCTTTTCATATCAAAGAAAATTCACGGCGCTCACGTCGAAAACGCAAGTTGTTCTTGACCAGGATGAAACCACCACCTGATAACACTAGCATATGTACACACGTTCCCACCTTTTCACACTTGTCACCGCTTAGTCCAAAAATGACTTCTTAGCCACTTTCCTCGAGAGCCATTCCGCAAATCCACACCTGCATACGTCCACTCCTTTTCACATTCGTTCGTCACCACTCGCCGCAAAAAAACGACTCACTAATGCTCGCTTACTTTCCTACTTAGACGTTGCCACAAATTAATTCTACAACTATTCCACGATGGACGTAGGGAGTGTCACATGTGAGGACGTGGACAGGAATCCTCACTAGATGAATCTGCCGGACACCACCTGCTGCTCTCTTCGATCATCGCAGGGGGCACACTTTGTTTTGCTCACGCTCCACTCTTCTCCTACGATCAAGTGAAACTCCCGTTAAAGGCTGGCACCTTCCTTCGCGTGCGACTTGAAGCGGTGAATGAAGACACGCACCCACCTCCCCCACCCTCGAGCGGCTACACCGCCACAAGATATGTACACACAGACGCGACAGGCAGCACATTCTACACGAGATAGCATCACACGAGTCTCGAGAGATGTCAAGCAGATGCAACTAAACACGCAAGTGATCTTCTAAAAGCAAGAATGCACGTAGGTTAACGACTGCAGGATAAAAAGAGGGAAACTACGCACGAGTTCAAACTTCTGATGGCAAACCATCTTAAAATTCCTCTTAGGTAGACAACGGCTGTTAATTGCTATTTTCTACACCTGTGGTTCTTGGCGGACATGCCTCATGTGGAAAACGATTACTAAGTATGCAAATTCGTTACTAATTGTTAGTTTGAAAGACTTCAGGTCAGGCATCTAATAACACATGAAGCACACTACCTAACCATCATCACGTAGGTTAACACGGGAACTTCAACCAACACGGTGCTGGGAACTGGCTGCGAATACTTGTTTGTTGTTGTTACTAAGATTGATTCAAATATAACTCGCACTTGCTAATGTTAAAGCCACCTTAGGAGTGAACTCTTTACAACTAACTATCAAACAAAACTTACGAACCCACACAAGGGACTCATACCGTCTGCTGCAGCAGGGAAAGCACATTTTGTTGGTCGCATAGCGAGACTCCGGAAAACCCACTACACTCACCGCTAAATGCTCGGGACCGAGCACACCAAGAGTATAAAACAAGAGGCCAACAATGGGCTGTATGATACGAAATACTTGCGGACGAAACATCTTTTATTTGATCTTATACGCTGTGCTACAGAAAAAACACCGTGGCAAACTTCACGTCAACCTGGCAACACAGACGACGAAGTCAACACCAAGAACTGTGAACTTTCATAAATCTAGCATTAATATACAATTCTGTGAGAAGCGTTCGTGCGACCAGTCCTCCACGTCCTGCCCGGCAAACGACGCATAACTGTTCGACTGGTGACCATATAAACACGAAACTTCTTCAAATGACCACTCTGAAGAAACGCACATACACACACATGCACGCACACTCAACCACTGGCTTGTGGCACGTGCGACAATAACCAAATAAAAAACCATTTACTGAACGTTGACTGCCTGGGTGGTGTGTACATCTCTTCCTTTGTGTAATATAAAAATTCCACAACTCAGCAGTTGCAGCATGCTCCACAAAACTGTTGAAACAGCGTTAAATATATCTCAAATTACAAAAACAACGACTGACAGTATATTTACCACGTTCCTTTACACACACTTATATTTTTCACGTGGACAACAAGACGCAAAGCTAAGAAGCAAACTCAAGATAAAAAATTCCATCGGTTACGCAGAGATCAGGAATGCCAAAACTCTACGCAGAACAAATTCATGACAGTGCAATACGCGACAACGTCCACTCAGTAAATGCCATCCCAACAAAATGATTCCGTCCCACAGATGGTCCGAATATATAGGTGACAGGTAACAGATACTCATTAAACATGTGGAGGAAAAACAGAGAACATGAATCCGTGTGAAGCCAAAACCTGCGCACTGTCTGACATCCCATTGCCGTGGTTAACGGCATCACGTAGTTAACCCGGCGGCCGATATACGAAACGGCAATCTATTTTCGAAAAATCGTCTGGCTGAACCCGATGCGACTGGCACGATGCAATCACACCACGGGAGTCTCCGGCCAACGTGAACCGCCGGGCGTCGTGCCCCTCGGGGAGAGCCAGACCGAAAGCCAGGCAAGAATGTGCCACAGCCGCTTCCCATTTCCCACCACCTCCCGCCCTTCCATTTTCATCATGCGCCGTCCGTTGGTGATGCTACTGCAAACGACCACGATTACAATCGCTGGCCCCTTGAACGATGTCACATGCGTCGGCACCTAGCAGAATGAACCGGCTGGCCGAGCACACGAGGCCGTGGTCAACTCGCTCAAGAGAGCCGCCCACGCCAGACGAGACACTAACCACAGACCGAGCGACGACTCTTGGAGCACCACACGCCGCCCGCTCCCGAGCGGGGAGAACGCCCTTGAAAGATGCAGCAGTGGCAAAATGCTGGGAAACAAAAGTCCGCGAATCAGAAGGAAGATCGGTCGAGGATTCTGGGAAACTTTGACGACGAGCGACCTAGAACGCACGATCGAAACGCACTTCGATCTGCCGACCGTCGATTCGAACCCCGTTCATGAGAGCTGAGCACGAGAATTAAGGAAACAGCTGCAGGACAACGGTCACCTATACACACAAAACACACTTTACATAAGCGCGCACAGTAAATGACACACAGACACACGTATGACAATTGTGGAGGAAAAACGGCAGAAGGAAACCTGTAGATGAAAAAATAGCTCAGACAATAGATGTAGACATGTGCAATGATCATAGCACCACATTAAAATCGTGACTCGTATAGCCGTGGGTAAAGGATACCAATGACGCGCTCGGCATCCTCCCGCGTGAAGAAGGAAATGACAGCACATCCCTTACTCTTCATGTCGATGAACTTCACATCAGCTGCAACAGAAGAGAGGAAACCATAGACATTGAGCAGGAGAGGAGAGAGACCGAATAATGACTAACTAGCTGCAGTCGACAAATGCGCCGACCGATTAAGCGAGATAACGACAAACACGTACCGACTTCTCTGATGCGTTCCTTCAACATCTGCCATGTCACGCTGAAAGGAAGCTGAAAGCGAAACATAACAACGGAGAATTAGCGAGCGAGGCGAAACCAGGATTGCGATGCAACCCACTACCAATGATCACCATCACGAGCATCTCGGACACACCCTGCCTCCGCACGCGCGGGGAAGGTGACTTACGTTTCTGATGAAGACGGTGTTCTCTCTGTCTCGCAGGTCCCTGCTCCGGTCGCGGCTGTCTCGCTCCCGGTCCCGGCTGCGGTCCCTGTCGCCGCGGTCGCGATTCTCGCGAAAGTCGCGATCCCGGTACTCGCCCATGCCCATGCCGAGGTTCGAACCCATGCTGCTGCGCCCGCTCATGCCCCCCATGCCCGACACGCCCATCCCGCTCTGGTTGCCGAGCCCAAGGCCACCCAGGCTGCCGAGACCGCCGCCCATGCCGCCGCCGAGGTTGCCCAGTCCGCCCATGCTTCCGCCCGAACCCAGTCCCAGCCCACTGCCGCTCAGTCCGTTGCCGCTGGCCAGGTTGCTCAGGTCGCCCAGTCCGCCCATCGAGCCGCCTCCTCCGCCGCCAAGACCCCCGCCCATGCTCCCGCCGAGGCCGCCCGCGCCCCCGCCCATACCGCTGCCGAGGTTACCAAATCCTCCGCCCCCGCCCATGTTCAGACCCCCTAGACCGCCGCCGCTGCCGCCGCTACCAAGGTTCGCCAGGTCAAAGCCGATGCCGCCACCGAGACCTGAAAGACAAGAGGACAGCGCGCGATCAGACGAGCCGCTACAGGGTTCGTACACCTAACACGCATACATGGACACGTGCTAATGTACGAACATCAGGGATGTATAAACGTTGCATATATTGTATATATATATATAATGTTAACAGGGTGGGCACAGCCCAGGCAAAACAATTTGCTAGGTGGTCAGACTCGACTACAATGACGCTTTCAGCGATTGGTGTCATCCGAATACGGTCTCGGATAAACGAATGTAATGGCGTCAGCCAAACCTACCTCCACCCAGGTTTCCGAATCCGCCGCCACCACTTCCACCCATGCCAAGGTTTGATCCGCCACTTCCACCGCCAAGACTAGGCATATCTTGTGGTCCAACATCTAGTAATGGAAAACAACTCAGATGCTAGCATAAGTGTCCATTGTGGCGTAGAGGAACGATGACTGTGGCTTTACAGGTGATATTTATTGAAACTACTGAATTCCTACAAGTATGCAGCCACCAGACAATTGCTACACACAGCGCAGGCTGGTGCTAATACACCAGCTCGTCAGAAGCATCTCCATGAGGGAAAACCACTAACTCAGTTACACAGAAGGACAAGTGCTTCAGTCACTCGTTTTCTCCCAATCAGATTGTTTCCCAGCAACCAAACCACTCCCTGACATTGAGGCAAACTCCTTCCATATCACAAACCAATACTAAACACGATAACGGGACGAAACAGCTACCCACGACAAAAAACCAGTTTCAACAATAACCGACATACTCAAATGCAGCATAGAACTTTCGTTACACTCGTCAGTAATGCGTTGGCAGATATGTTCACTTACTCGACACGTCTTTGCAACTAGTAAGCCTGCTGCCGTGAACTCCTAGACCAAGGCCGATTCCGGCCAAGCCCGCTGCAAAACAGCAAAACTCACATTACTACAAGACAGCTAACTCTTGCACACTGTGCGCTGACAGAACCTCGTGTATTTGCGCAAATTCGCTTTGAACAGCACGTAACCAGACGTACCCGGAAGTTTCTTTGGAAGTTCGGCAAAGGGCTTGTCTGCCATCCGATCCTTTGGAACAAACAAAAATGGAATTTTGATAACACGCTACAATGTCTGGTCGACACAGGCACGACATCCAAGTTGCACAGTAATGCTCCTATCCTCACGCTTTACATTTCTCTTAAACATCCTTTTGTCTGCGATTATATGCATCCCGCGGAGACCACACCAGACGATCCGCGCCTGATTACACTGTGCACATTATTTGTGTATTTATCCCCCCTGTACCACAAAAAAATCCTTAAAGCCCCTCTTTCGATAGATGTATCTACCTTGGTGCACCTCTAGCTTGCTGCTGAGCTCTTAACTGCCATATATCTAAGCTAAGACAACACTTGCCTTGCCACCCTTTCAAATATATAGTTTCTTTAGTGCCCCCTCAACTTGCTGCAGTGCACGACAACATCCCATCAAACCCCAGACAACACTCGCCCTGCAACCCACCTCCCTAACAACAACAACAAAATCAGAATCGGACCGCTGCGGGGGCGCGGGCAGGCGCGGGAGCAACTCACCATGCGGATGGTGATCGTGCGTCCGTAGTAGAGCTGGCCGCGGAACATCGAGATCGACTGCACGGCCTCGACCGGGTGCTCAAACTCGATGACGGCGTGGCCCTTGCTCTTGCCGTCCTGGTCGCACTTGAGAACGATGTCCATCACCTTGCCGGCGAGCTCGAAGATCTCTCGCAGCTTCTGTGCAGTCACCTTGTAGTCGAGCTGCAGGCGAGGACGAGAACGCGCGTCAACGTACAGACAGGGAGTACACTGACAGTCAATGGGTCAACATACAGAGAGGTATTACACTCAGTCGATGAGACAACATACAGAGAAGTATTACACTGACAGTTGATGGACAACGTACAGCGAGGTATTACACTGACAGTTGATGAGACAACGTACAGCGAGGTATTACACTGACAGTTGATCGACAACATACAAATGACGTACAGACAGGTATTACACAGACAGTCGTCCCATAATGTACACAGGTATAGCACGAACGGTTGTCCAGTAACGTACAGACAACATACAGACAGGGAGTACACTAAGAGTTGTATCATTGCGTACAGCCAACTGCAAATTACCAATGTTCACGTAGGTAAAGCAGTGACGTCGATCTAGCCGCACGTGCAATGAGAAGAAACCAATCTCCAATGAAATACGATCGAACACTGCACACCATGCTCGAGGAAAAACTGCCCGACTGACCAACTAAACACATGCCCAACGTGCCGGCTGGGTGAGTAACGGCACGTGGAGACTTACGTTTGCGACGAACACGCGGGTGGAGAGCGGACCCTCAATGCCAAGACGCTGAAGCACCTCCGGCGCCACGCCATATGTGTTGAACGACCCTCCGGACGAGCCGCCTCCGATTCCTCCTCCTCCTCCGCCGCCGCCCATGCCGCCACTGCCGAGACCTCCTCCGCCCATGCCACCGAGACCTCCTCCGCCCATTCCGCCCATTCCGCCGAGACCTCCTCCTCCTCCCATGCCTCCAAGGCCTCCTCCTCCCATGCCTCCGAGACCTCCTCCTCCCATGCCACCGAGACCTCCTCCGCCCATCCCGCCAAGACCTCCTCCAAGGTTTCCCAGGCCTGTCCCAAGGTCCATGCCTAGACCACCGCCCATTCCCATACCTGCGCAAACGCAAGAGAAACACACTGAGTTCTCCACAGACATTCGACAGCAGTGTAACAATACTTAAATTTTAATGCCAACAATTATTGAAATTCGATGAATGAACATTCTGAGTGTCGATAGGCCCAACTAGCTCAGACGCTATAATCAACATCAGATTACTTTTACACGATTTTTTTGGTTGCTAGTTACATTATTATACTGTTATTATTTTCTCATGTAGATAACATGAGTGTGAGCCGTACGTACCTCCTCCCATTCCCATGCCACCGCTCATTCCCATGCCACCGCCCATTCCCATTCCACCGCCCATTCCTCCTCCTCCCATGCCCATTCCCATGCCATGTCCGCCTCCATGTCCGCCGCCACCTCCTACTCCTCGTCCCCCTCCTCGGTCGTCAAGATGAAAGCTTTCTCTGTCCTACATAGACACATACATGTATACAAAACATGTAAAAACATAGCATGTAGTATAGTTTTTACAACTACCAAAATTATATCCCCTTTACAATGGGTTACACATTTTGATTTAAGCATATACATGTACACACACAGATACGATCCAAGAATACTATCAACACATGATATAATAATGGGAACTACAACATTTACAGAGACTACAAAATTGGCCTTAACAGGTAAACATACAAACCTCTTTTACGACAAGTTTTCGTCCCTTGATTTCAAATCTGTGCATAATATCAATAGCTTTCTGCGCAGTATCTTGATCCTTAAACTCAACAACACTGAAACAGACAATGAGAACACACGTCAACAATTTAAATTTAATACTACAATAGATATTTAGATAAAAAAGTGGCTTATAGCTAGTCTAGAAATCAACTTTACATTTCTCTGTTACATAAGTTCAATTTTTAAAACTTTCGCAATGCGCAGCTGCACTGACCACATTTTTGAAAGAAGACAATTAATATAATGAATAACAACAAATTTCTTACCCACATCCTTTTGGCTGATTTTCTCCAGATTCATACAGCTCCACATACGTGACGTCTCCACCAACTAAAGAAAACAGCAATTCAATCTGATAGGTTCACAAACTGATTCCTTGATCACTGATCTGAACTTCCATTGAAAAGAACTATTCTCGTTGTATAACTTTCCCCTGTAGATATTTACATTAGATAACTACTCGGGTATTCAGCATACATGGTGTGAAGCACAGACCAAACCAAACTGCCAAACGTGCACACTCATGAGCACATAGTTGGCCACAGTCTGTCCGGAGTGTGGTTGTGTGACAGGCCCGCAATGTAAACCAACGAGTGCTATTCCTCGCTCGCACCTTTGTCTCGGAATAGATCCTTGATGTCTTGCCACTTCAGATCATATGGAATGTTGCTGAGGTAAACCCTCCGCTCGAAATCGATCCTGCCACCGCGGCGATTGTCGCGCGGCCCACCTCCTCCACGGTCGCCGCCGCCGCCTCGGTAGTTGTCTGGCCGGCGCCGTGTGTTATCCCGCCGTCTGTCATCTCTTCTGCGCACAGGCGATCGCGACCGAGAGCGGGACCTAGCGACGACGGCACAACAAGCGTAGCAACAACTGATCATCTCAATCAACGTATTGCATGTTGCGATCTAGCTCTAGTACTATAGCCCGCGAAGTTGCCGCAGGGCTATAGAACATTTTATGCCAGTTTTCCTAACTGCACCTGCTCCCCAATGCTTCCACGAAAAATAGCTCACAAAACGCAACGTAACGAAATGTAATAGAGTACCGAAGTGATGACGTCACGGTGGCATGACAACGAACCTACTGGTTCTACACAATCATATGCTCTGGTAACATTAACTGCGTGTCGTGTTTTGTACCCGATTGTAACCATCATTCTGAGAGTCATTATTGCAGTTTCTATAGATTTCCAAAGGATGGAAGTGAAAAGCAACAAACAAACAAAAAAAACAAAAAATTCATTAAATATTGTAAGATCGACTTGCTACCGATGCTTTACCGCTGTCTGCAGCGCACACACTCGTGATTTACGTACGCACAACATTTTCACGCAGTTAATGTTATGGAGCCAGTGGGTTGTGTAGAACCAGCCCGTACGTTGTCTTGACAACGTGACGTCACACGGTACTCTATAGGTTGCATCATAGCTGCCCATGTGTTTTGTCTACATTTCGGGTGACGTCATGCGTGTACACAACAGCATTTGAAAACGAAATGCAAGTATATGCGTACTTTTGTACTACGACCTGTAGTAGTGCTAGCACTTTGAGGAATAAATGCATAAATACATGGTGTAAAGTTGTGGAGTGTTCAAAAAGATAGGCGAGATGTCCATGTCGATAAATAAGTGTTAAAAAGCCCGACCATTTTGCGTTTTGTGAGCCATTTTTCGTGGAAGCATTTGGGAGCAGGTGCAGTTAGGAAAACTGGCATAAAATGTTCTATAGCTCTGCGGCAACTGTGCGCGGGCTATAGTACTAGAGCTAGTTGCGATCGTGACCTGCTACGTGCTTATAAAACAAATGAAATGTTCGGGCAAACATTAAATCCCAAAACATTACGGCCCTAGTCTAGAACATGTCCCACAATACTATACACAAGAGCCGCAGTGCATCTGGGCTCATCTGAGGTCTGTTGCTACGGTTATAAACGTAACATTTAAGTAGTGCGTAGTGACACCTTTGTTAGGCGCAGATATGCAGATACACAGTTGCGTACACATCATTTCAGCAACCTTCTGCATTCTGCATACCTCCCAAATCCCATTGGTTGATACAAATCGCATGCCTGAAACTCTTGTTTTATGGTGCATTGTGACCCTAACCCTAACCCTATTTTTTTTAAATATTAATTTAAAAAATTATTTGTTGTTACAGGGTTAGACACTAACCATTTTACTTCATTAGTCCACAGGACTAGTAAAAAAAATGAAAGTGTCAATGACACTGTAGCTCACCACAAAAAGTGGAGAGATGAGGACACAAATGAGTGAGTAAGAAAAAGTAAGTTTTAATTGAGCAACCATCGACGTACATTATAGAAACTATTGCCATCTGTATATCGCAATAATAATTTATAAACCAAAATGTATCACAATTTGTGACCGTAGATGGCGCTATACCCGCTTTGTAGCGATTGCGCTTGAAATAAATAGGTTATGCTGCGTTCCGACATGTTTTGTAAATCTTTACTCTAATATAGACAGAGTGGAGAGGAAATACTAATTTTGCATTAAAGATATTGTCAATGAAATCTTGTAAAACGAACCAGACGAGTGTGACACCACAGACTGTTTGTGTTTATATAATATGCTATATAATTGCCAAACCCTACCTAATTTGCAAAAAATTGCCGTGGCTCGAAAAGTACGTCGACTGGTGTGCTTCAAAATAGGACGTTCCATATGGGAGCATAGCAGTAACAACTACACCCAATTTCAAACATGTGGGTCAAACGGTTCCCGAGTTATCGTTGACCGAAACCAAATGTTGACGGACGGACGGACGGACGGACGGACGGACGGACGGACGTACGACGGACGACGACCCATGGCAATAGCTCAACTTGACGATGTCAAGGTGAGCTAAAAATGTACTAGACCTTCCAAGATTCTACTAGTCCTGCCGAAGGACTCTTACTAGGCGCAGAGCGACAAGCATTGTGATTTGCCAGGAGGTAGGTGGGGTAGGAGGGTGGAGCCCCCTTCTGCTAGGGGGTACAGGGGGTCTCTCCCAGGGTACCCCAAAGGGTGTCCCCCAGAAAGGTTTTGTAAAAGACATTCAATTGTATAAAATACATGTAACTTTGATATGGATCATAAGATTAAAATTTAAATTAAATAAAATTTAAATTCGAAAATAAAATTTTGGCCTCCTTTGATGAGGAATCTGTGGATCCGTCACTTATCACAGCAAGGAATTTGGCCTCATTTATAGCTACAAACTGTTCCGGCATCAGCTATCGCCGTAATGAACCTCTGCCAGGCCTTGTCGGCGAGGTAAGTGCTGCCGACATCCAACCCTTGGCCTTGTCAAGCTGGCACAGCTTAACGTAATCGGTGTAGGGCCTGCCGTTTTTTCCAATAGCATGTGCATTTCTAATGGGGTTCGCCATTTACTAATCGTTGGATAGATGGCGCGCGTGCACTGTCCGGTATCACTGCTAAACCGGGGGAAAAAAAGGAAAACCGTAAATTAATTGTAATCAGAGTTGCAAAGTAGAGGTGCAAAGACATCTGGGAGGAAAGCTGATCTGCACGTACACGTGGGTGCACGTGCACTTGAACTTTTCCCCACTGCCCTTTGACCTGCAACCTCCAATTTCGCACTGGTGATGGGTTTCCTGCCCATCACACTATACACCAAATATTAAAAGCATAGGTCGAGCCGTTAAGATTTGTGCCGCAATTCCGTATTTCCTCCTATACCTTAAGTTAAGGGGGAAATATTCCCCTCCATTTACACATCTTACCCAAATTTGTCATCCTGAGTCCTTTTCACAATCCCCCCCCCCGACTCCCAAATATCGTGACCGTACGTCAAGCGGTTAAGATTTGTGCCCAACTGTTGACGGACGGACGCAAGCACGCACGCTCATGCGATTCTACAAGCTAGGACTGTCATCGATGCCCACTTCATCGATAAATCGCGATGGATTTGCGTCCGATATTGATATCGAAATACATCGAAAAATAGCGATCCAATACAGTATATCACAATAAAGCGTTGGTACATCCTTTTTCTGGTAAAAGAGTGTTGTTTATTACTTTTTGTGGCTAAAATGTAGCCAGCGAAACAGGGCTCGAATTAAGCGGCGAGAAGGGCAAGGCAATTTTTTTAGGGCACGTGAGAAATCGCCTTGAATTTTCTCTAAAATGGAAGGGCACAGAGGCAATTTTAAAAGGCACCAAGGCAACTTTCAAAATTTGAGAAGGGCACCAAGGCACTTTTGTAAAATAAAGGAAAACTCATAACAAATTAGTACATCAACATCGTCTTGCTTTTAATGTACAAAACAATATGCCCCCATGTAAGCTTACACCGTAACACCGACCCTTGTACCTCCCTCTGCTAATGGAAGTACAGTAACAATAAATTTTATATGCCCGCTATCAGGAGTGAATAATTATCCGATGCTGTTATTGTTCCCTCCTGCGACTATCGGTTTTAAGCTCATCATTGCAACTACAGCACGCACGCGCACGTGTTATGTTAATTCGACTAAAAACGAAACTAGGGCAGTAGATTAAAGGGCACCGACGGCAATTACACAAACGGGCAAGGCAGGTGACTGCCGTCGGTCGAGTTGGATTTTCAGGGGCAGTACGGCAATTGATAGGGGCACCGACGGCAATTGCCGTCGGTGCCGTCGGTTAATTCGAGCCCTGCAGCGAAACATCGGTAGCATTTTTGACTAAGCGCCTCCATTATCGGAAGTAGTGCAGGGCGCATGCATGCAGAGACAATCAATAACTGTGGTCTTCTATCGTCTATGGTGCGTATCCTGTCTCACTGATCTCTATAATAAAATCTGTCTACCGTAAATGCATGTCTGCTGCTTCGCCATCGCCAGGTCAATCTGGTTGAATTCAGGTAAATATATAGGTATATACCATTAGCCTATGACGGATACCGTGCGTATATTTTTGGTAATTAATTAAACTATTCGTGCTTCAATATACTCAAAATTCACAGAAACCATAGCTAAGACATGTGTTTACTTGTATCTAGAATTTTAGAAATGTAACTCAAATCGTTCGCAAGTTATTAGAGTTGGGGTGTGTGAAACATCTCACGAGTTAGCCGGCATGGCAAGCTCACCGATCTCCAGGAGGGTGAACTCATCCCACGAGCCGAGCTCACCGATCTCCTGACGCGTCAACTCGCCCAACTGCGGGGGCGAGTTTGGAGGTGGGCCGAGTTGACAGGACCCAGCAGGCTTTCATTTTTAAGGGGCGCGATCGGTTGCGCCGATTATTGTCGGCAATAATACTAATAGGTGAAAGAGAGTATAGAAACATTAAGACTTTGGTAGTAAATAGATTTCGTATTTATTTAGCATTATATTTTATTGAAACGCTCCAAGTGCCTGTGCTCTGGCAGTACCTGTGGACACAGCGGGAAGAAGGGAAAGCACGGCAGGGGCATCACGCTTTAGAATTTTGCCTATCCAACCAGTGCAGTGGCAGTATAGGTACCATACGATTTTGGCATATGCAAATAAATAAGGTGCGTTATCGAAAAAATAATATGCATACCCAGCTCCATCCATTCTCTCGTGATTACTGTGTTCTTTCCCTTCTTGTTTAATTAACTTTTCCGACATGGTGTGACGGGTAAATTGTTGCCTACTAGGCCTACTGGATGACGCGGGTTACTACGCCTTCACAAAAGATTGTGGTAACTCATACAACATGTATTTAGTTTTTTTGTCATTGCTTTATCTTAAGTTATTATACATTATATTACATATCTGTAAAGACAGTTTGTTAATTTCGTAAACCTTACAAAAAATATATACGTTGCAGATAAATAAACTCAATTTTGACTACGTATTAATAAAACACGGTTCCTTATTATCCTTCATACCAAACACCCCCAGTAAAAGACAAAATAGGTCCATGCCAGGTCCATTAAGTGTTTTATTTAATCTGCTTTAGTGAGTTTAGCATTAACGACACTAAGACAATTTAATGTTATTTTGTAAATCATACAATAACAACTTGGCTCTAGTTTAATGAATTTACAATTTCCTGTCTGTTTACTTTTGTTTTAACGGCGGAGTAGTTAATGGGCAGTTTGTACGTGATTAGGTGAGAGAAATCCGCAAACTCCACGACAGATGGCGCTCTCGCTCTGGCTCATTTTTGTTGATTTAAGTGCGGTGCTTGCACTCAAAGAGTCAAACCCTTCCAATTTTAATATTAATATTTTAACATTTAATTCATAAGCAAGTAACTAAATGAATTTAATAAAAACAATGATATATTGAGTCTGCAAACACTAGAAGTAGAAATCAAGACAAACGTAAACATCTAAAGATGGCAGCTTCCGTGATGAAGCAAAATTATTGAGTCAATATTGACATTTGTGTGTAAAATAAATTGTGTATTTCCGCCTAAGCATGGATTCGGTACACAACGTTGGAAGCTTGTCATATGTATCACAACCAGTGAGCATTAGAGAATTTCTCGAGTCATGGCAGAGTGCACTTGCTGATGAACCAATTGTATTGAAAAGGCTGCCTAAAACAAATGTTAAGCAGATTGCGGGAATTATGAATGTGTCTCGGAGTACTGTCCAGGAACTTGATACAGTGTGTGGGTAAGAAACAGACCAATGACAATGTATGAATAATATGTTTCTACTAAAACATGATAAGAAGTGAAGAGTGTAGAAAAATTTGTGATTGTCGAAATAAAGGTGTGATGTCACTACCACTGGTGTCAAAGAAGTAGTTTAGTTACCAGGCTTTCATTTTTAAGGGGCGCGATCGCGCTCCACCGCGCACCCGAAATTGTGCCATGGTGCGCGCATCATCGCGCCTCATAAAAGTGGTTGAAATCGCGCACCAAAAGTATGTTGAAATAGCGCTCCATAGAGTTCTCAATGTAGGGGGGTACAAAAAAGTTAGCACACACAACAATTTGTGGTTGTAAGTAACTGAAGCGTATGGCAGGGGTACAGGTCTGGTTACTACCCTCTGGTTTAATATATATATATATAAATACAACTAAACAACAGCATCCAAATACAGTACCTATAGGCGTAGCCACAAGTTACCTGCTCGTTTTCTACTATACTGGGCGAGAAGTGGTTTTCTGCCGACGTGAAACAGTCGTAGGGCTGGAGGGCTACATACGTGGCTACTACGTACAAGTAATTTGGCTAGTTTGTTGATGGATTGTGATGATATTTTGGGCTGAAATATGCAGGTACATGGATTAGAACTCTAAGGATGGAAATCAGAATAAATAAAACAAGTTTATTTTTACATCCGATCAACTCTTTTATTAATCTGTGTGCTAGTGTTGGGTTGTTGGATGAAAAGAATGTAATCCTGATGAAGCCATTGAATGAATGAAGGTGAAGATGAATGATAATCAGTAGATTGACATGACATCCCAATTTTCGTTTTGGATTTCACTCTAGACTGAGGATTGGTCATGATTCCATCATCACACCCCAAGAGGCATGATGGCGAGCCCTTAAGGAGCTCTCCATCATCCCTTTTAAAGGTGTGATTTTTAGTGGAGCTCTCCATCATGCCTCTTAAGGGTGTGATTTTTTAGTGGAGCTCTTCATCATGCCTCTTAAGGGTGTGATTTTTTAGTGGAGCTCTTCATCATGCCTCTTAAGGGTGTGATTATGCAGGGCCTTAGCTAGGATTATTTTTCCTGTAGCCAAACAATTAGCCAGAATCAATTTTCATTAGCCAATTTGGATTCCTGTTAGCCACGTCTGTAGCCTAACATTTTCTGAACACAAGAAGGCGATAAATAATTTTTCTTTTCTTTATTTTTTCACAAACTTTTATATGCATGAAGTACAAAACTACACTTATTTAATGCAAACAAACTATTATTCACCACCTGTCTATGACTGAGACACTAACACTATGATTCACCACCATGACTCTGAGTCTCTGACTGACTAACAGAGACATTCAAATTGTCTGAATTTTTTTCTTCAATGCTGGCAGGAAAATTGTCTTATCTTTTTTTGCACACCACTGGACATAGCACTTTTCAAAGTCAAACATCTCTTCTTCTGGGCCTTCAATTTTGATGATTAGAATGTCACAAACACTTTCTGTTTTCAGGTTATTTCTCAGAGCTGTTTTAACCAAATTATGTCTGGTAAAACCCCTCTCCACATCAACTGTTGTGGATGGTAGGGTCACAAACAGCTACTTTACAGTACCTGACGCACAATACGCACGCACACGCACGCACGCGCGCAGTACAGTATAGACAGTACTATACACACACTATAGTTATTTACAGTAATACTAATAGTTTACAGAAGAGTTTTCACAGCACATGCATGGTACTCTACTACTTTTGTAACTTCGGGATGCTATTGAACCAGAAAAATTAGCTGCTCATCAAAGCTGACTATATTCCCCAGTTAGTACTTATCAGTTTTACTACTTTTTACAGTACCTCACACACAGTACACACACAAACACACACCTACACGCACGCGCGCACACACAGTCACACACACACGTGCACGCACACGCGTAATAAAAATCATTTGACTTTTGCCAGCGCCGTTGCCGTGCCGTGTCGTGTGTGGAGACAGGCCTTTTTTAAACACCAGGGTTTCTTCTGAGGGAAAATTAGACAACGGTGGTAATGCCCAGTTTGGGGAAAAACGCACATGATGGATTCAAAGGCGTGCAGTAGGCACGAATGTGGATTCTGCAGGTAGACGCGGGAGAGAGAGGTAGAGGGGGTTCTGGGGGTCTCCCCCAGCAAAATTTTAAACATTTGAATGTCTTAGACTGCATTTGATGCACCCCGAAAATAAAATTTCACCCTTTAGTTTAAATCTTACTCTGTTAGCAGCCCTACTAAGTCTCACGCTGCGCATTTCGCGGGAGACTCACGCATCTGGACCCATTCTCCCGCGCTCCCGCATGCCCTACGCATTCACACCAAAGAAAAAAAAACGAAAAAAGCAGCCCGCGACACCCCTGTTACCCATGTCCGTGGCTGTGCACATCGTGGCTCGTGCTTGCTGGCTGGGCGGCATTGATTGAAGTACGGGGGGGGGGGGGGCGAATGCACTGATTGTTACAGTCGCGTGGATGTGGTTATTGCTGTATATGTAGGGGTGTGCACCGCGCTGGTATGAGGTAGAGTACCTACATAAAGACCACATCTTCATGTAGGTACTCTAGTATGAGGGAGCGACAGCAAAACTTTCCCAGAATCGAGGAAAAAGCTGCAATCGGGAATGACACAGGAGTGTGCCGGTACGCAAAAAGAAACGTTGCTGTTTCGACGATCAAATAGGATCGATGTTTGCTGGGTCATGTTTATGATGGGAAAATTACGTTCGTCACTTTTTTCGCCAAATAAGACTTTCAATCGCCAGATTAGTAATTTGTTCGCCATTGGCGAATTGGCGAGTGGGTAGCGAGGGCCCTGATTATGGAGCGTGAAAAGACCCCCTATGGTGTCCTAGGGGAGTCATTAGTAGTCCTCCTGTACTTTTCAAATCTGAAAGCCTGAGTTACTGTACACATAGTACATGCAGTAAAACTCGCGTAAGTCGACATCATCTAAGTCGTCAATTTGCGTAAGTCGACATGGAAGTCAATGTCCCGATTTGCTCTCATAGTAAATCCATTGGAATAGCCCCGCCTAAGTCGACATTTATAAGTCGTCATTATGTACAAGTCCACTCCCTCAGACAGTTCCCATGTAATACAAACAACAGTAATTTCCCATCTGTAAGTCGAGCTGAGAGGGTCTATGTCCCCCAGGGTACTACCGGAACATTCCCTGGGTACGGTCTGGTATACCGGAACTTACCCTGGTACTATCTAATATGCCGGACCGTACCTCGCCTACTCCACAAACGAGTCGCCTACGCCTACTCCCTAACCCTAACCCTAACCATATCAGATAGTTACCAGGGTACGTTCCGGTATACCGGACTGTACCCAGGGTACGTTCCAGCAGTACCTTGGGGGACATAGACCTTATGAGCGTAAGTCGACATCAGAAATGCCGTTTGCGCAGTGAACGGGGGTAGGGAATGCACGAGCTGGCTGTCGCAGACGGATTGTTTAAATCGCATTGTTTGCTTGGACGCATTGTATTTTTTTCCCAGCTCGCACACCCCCAGATTCCCCACTGTATACAGTGTATTATATATAGTGTATATAGTGTATGCAGCCCAATGCAGGGTGCAAAATTAACGCGAGTTCGATTCGAGTCAAATACTCCCTGATTTACTGTTGGACTCCCTGATTTGACATATGCAGGAGTCCGTGTGACTCCCTGAAAATACAGTGTATACACGCATTACATACATTGTATAAGTCGACAAAATGACGACTTGCACGTAAGTCGTCACTTTCGTAAGTCGACACAAATATGCTGGTCCAAAAAGTGTCGACTTATGCGATTTTTACTGTACCACCTTATAATATAACAATGTAGGCCTATACAATGTCAATTGTAACCCAACAAGAGTAGGGTTACATTATTGTATCTAATAATCTACACTACCACCTTAGCTCTAATCTACTGTACCGACATGAGCTTTCCGTCAGTGTCATAGTAGTACAGTCACACATGTATACAGGGGAGGACGGTGCCTGTGACAACAACCCCTGGCTGTTAATACTACACCTTTAATAGTATCCTTCCTGGAGCAGAGCTCAATCCTAGTTGTTTGGAACCACTGCCCTCATTTTCGCAAACGTGCTAAACTAGGATTGGATCGCGAAGCATGGTGTTACATAGGTAGAGTAATGTCAATGAAGTAGCCAGAGCAGGCTGTGAGACTAACGTTACTACAGTTCAACGGTCTTTCGATTTATAACCATTTTTTGGTGCTACTATTAAAATACCTCTAAGACATGGCCATCCTTCGATAAGACATGTATCTTGCTGCTAGTCTGTATATATATTTCTTCCGATATGCATTACAGAATAGATACACTGAAATGTCCAGGGCAAGTGAAGGTTAGAGACGATGCCACATCGACTATACCTGATGATACAGAGCTAGTTACACTCAGGTGGGTACCACTGTTACATATCTTTATTCGTCAGCACAGAATTTGGACAGGTTGGGTTGTGATATAACAGGACAGCACAGGATAGTGACATGTGCATGTGTAGCGTGATAGGCTGAATGTGTTAATGCAATACATTTATTACAAATTTGAAACACCACCCTAGCTGATACTGTATGTGAGCTTCAACTTGTTGCATACATATAAAAGTAGCATCATTGTTTTTTTTTATGTTGGAATGTTGGAATTACATTATATATTCCTGCATTTCAGATGTGTACCTTATTGTGTTAAGGCTGAATTCTAAGCAAAAAGCTCATGTTGCATTATAGATTGCGAAAGTCAGAACTGGAAAAAAGGGCCAACAGCAAAACTTACACACACCGCCTTTATGCAACGTTCAGGAACCATCGAAGTGTCATGCGCACTCGGGTAGGTTTAACGCAACAGTAACTGTCTGTATATGCCCTGTGATATTAAATTTTCATTGCACCTCGTTTTGTTTTTCTACTAAAACTGTTACCATGTTAGTAACCATCGATACTGCAAATATAAATGCCCATATTATTTGTGTTGACCTCGGTCAAACACAAAAACGGTTTTCTGAAGTGCATGTGTTCATGGGAGGCTAAAGTTTTCAATGGAAATGTAGTGAGATTTAGGGAGATTTTTTCCCCTCTTCCGCTAACACATCGAAACCTGAACATGTATTTTCTTTTCTTTTTCCAGGTGCCTGGCGACAAACTAATACCCATGACAGTGCGTGATGTTGTCATCTCTGTTCAGATTTATCGACCATTCGTCGGTGAGCAGTCCTGCAAATACAAACCTGTGAGCTCATTTGAACTTTATCTGTAGTGTTGCTAGAAAAGAATATTTCTCATAAAAGGTTTCATTGAATGAATTAGGTTCTCATGTAAAATTTGTGTGCATGTGTGTATGTGTCCATGTGTGCAGTGGTGCGCCCACGTGCCTGAGTGCATTGTTTTCATAATGTTATAATAATAATCATCTATATTATATCATTGCCTCCGCCAAGAGGTTGGCAGGAGGTTATGTTTTCACCGGCGTGTGTTTGTTGGTTTGTGCGTGTACAGCCTAACTGGAAAAGTTATGGACGGATTGTCATAAAATTTTCAGGATAGGTCAGAAATGGGGTAACTTAGAATTGATTACATTTTGGTGGTGATCCGGATCCAATTAATTATTTAATTAATTAATTAATTAATCAAATTTTTCACAGTGAGAGAATTGAGCTGCCTTGGCAGAGGTCTGTGCTCTCCGAGTGCTCTAGTTCCTGATAGTCTGGTATTCCATAGTAACTCCTGGAAATAAAAATCGGTTGTTGCAACAAATTTTTTTAATTCACATGGTTTTAAATGTGAGTGTGATTTTGGTAACACTTCCTTATATTTCTAGAAAAGAGCAATCGTAAACTCTATTCAAGTATATCTATGAAGCAAATTCTAACATATGTTTACCTCGTCGGCATATTCCTATTGGGAATTTTGTTTGTTGTACAGCACAAATGTTAACTAGTGCTTTGCTGGATCTAAGAATGGGTCAGCAGTGGTGCGAAAAACCACCAGCTAATGTGGGGGGAGTGCATGAGCTCTGAAGCTCCCCAGCAGTGTTTACCCAGCGCCTGAAATGGACGGTCGCCCACTCGCCACAGGCGACCAATGTCTAGCTCGGGCGACCGAAAATTTCACAAGTCAAGTAGTCACTTGCCCCCCAAAAAAAGTTCGGGCGACTGCCAATATTTCAACACAAACAAATTTACTGATATGTTTGAGTTGTTCTTTGTTTACTATTAACTAATCATAATCCTAAACCGGAGTCCACGCTAGGATACAATCAGACCAAGCTCGCGCATTTTCGTTCCGACCGAGCTTGGTGACAGCGGGGTAGACTGGTACTCTTCGACTCTCCCGCTATACACTGCAAACATACATGTCTAGATGCGTTGTCTGGCTAGCTTGATACAATGTATAACATCACATTTATGTACATGTATCGCTAACCTGAGCCCACCCTAATCGGCCACGCTTGCTTATACGCTTGTATGCTATGCCGGCTGTATAACACCAGGGAATAATTTTCCCGGTATCGCATCGCAATTCGCGATGTATTTTCAGCCATTTGCTACGCATATTTTTTTATGAATCGCAGTTGTGCGATGTAGCCCATGCGAGATGTAAACGGAAACATACATGTTTACAATTTGCTTTTATCTCTCGGGTGCTTTGCGCCCGTCAATGAATGCACGTTTGACGCGCGTTTTATTGATTGTAACCAGCACGTGATTGTTAACATCCCCCCCCCTCCCGCTCATTCACCATATGCGACCCCCGGCACGTATCACAGGCACGCTGTGCTGGCATGCACCTGGTCGCGGGCTGCTTCTTCGCGACCTTTGATAATTATAAAGTAGGATTCCGGGGTGGTCGGGGAGTCGGATATGCCGCCTTACAATCGCTAGAAACTGTATTATTAAGTTTTAGACATTATTTTTCTCGAAACATGGTGCGAGTTCGCTTGCTCCACCGTGCCCGGTCCCCGATCTTATTTTCACTCGGCATTGCCGATCCGCGGTGCGAGTGCCAAGCTCCGGCGCGCTGTTTAAACGCTGTTTAATTTTTTTCCCGACGAGGGTCCGGACCCACTGCTGATAGTGTGTTGTATATATGCGTGCGTGCTTATTATAAGAAACCTGGGGTTGGCATTTGTAGTGTTTTAGGTCTTCGGTTCTGGTTAGGGTTAGGTTAGGTTTAGTGGTGTATAATTTCTACATTGTTGCTTTGAGGAAGTCGATGTGAATGGGGCGCTGATTGGCTGGGGTCCCGGACTCTCGTGGGAAAAATGTATCCGCTGCGCCGCTGGCATGTACAGAATCGTGCTGTGCCTGCCCAGGCGACAACGATCAACAGCGCAAGCAGGCACTGGCGCGTGTATAATTTGCTGTGCATTGCTCTGAGAAGATGCTTATACATTTTTCAATTGGCTATGCTCTCTCTTCTCTCGCTATAGACTTCTGCTATGCATTTTGTTTGGTCTGAAGAATCTCGTTCGCTGAACCACTCCTCTATGCGCCTGGCTCAGGATGTCTGCTGTATAAATTTGCGGGCTTCCGCATGCATTTGGCGGCAGTGACTAACAGAATTTACTCGCTTTGTCCTGTAAAATGTCGGTGCAACCTTCGGTGTGCTCGCGCCCCCATTTTGCTCGACGGCCAGATGTTTACCTCGTGATTTTGATGGCTTTGTGTATGACATTTATTTCTTGACTTTTAGTAGTGGAGCATGTAACTTTTAAAAAACTCAGTTTAAGTGCTCGTAAAGGCATGTGCTTCCTTTTTTAGCTTCGTATCTGACGAATGTCATATGTGCTTGTAGCATCGGCCGATGGCGTGCGTCGTTCGTGCGTCCCGTCGTGCGTTCCGGGTCACAGTTGGGCATATCTAACGCTCGACGTCGGATTCGAAAGTTGGGACGTGGGGGGTATTCCAAAAAACGAGTTGGGTATTGTTCGAAGTGCGGGGCGGGTCAAGGGTCAAGGTCAGAGGTGTAAAGAATGGGGACATTCCCTCCTTAACTTAAGGTATAGGGAGGAAAGTGCGAATTGCGGCACAAATCTAACGGCTCGACCTAGGCTCGTGTATAGTCCGGCGGTGTATAGCATCATTGGTGGGAAAGCTCCTGTGCCGAATTGGAGGTCTACAGGGGTAGTCATGGGGCACAGTGGCGCGATTTTATACATTTTTTCTGGAGGACCTGCGGTCGTTGACGGACCGATGAACAACTTTTTTGTTTCAGCGCGTGACCTCCTTTTATGGCCTTTATTAAAAGGACATGAATGTACTTTCGCTGGACATGCGAGTAGAGAGTAAGTGTCTCGGCATACCTTTTGACTCTCAAAAGGAGGTAGAACATTTGATTTGTTGATTGGTTAAGCAAGGGACTGAACTGCTTTTGCTATTTTTGAGCCTACTGTGTAATGTGAGGCTTACCGGTTGCACGGTTAATTGAAGGCAAGTGTTTGGTGTGAACAAGGTTTATCTCCTATATATCTATTTTTTTGAAAGCAGTCGTTATTAGCACCCGACAGGGCCTGTCAGGGTGAATGCTCCTGTGGGTATGCAACACGGTGGCAACCATGGGTGGGCTGCTTCTACTAATTGTGGCCTGCCAACTCTGCCAATGCACTGTGTCTGCTATGCATAGAGATTAGGTGGGTGCGAAAGTGTAGCTGATATATTTGTTCCAATTGGCTACGAAAGTCAAACAAGAATAAAGAAGACTTATGTATAAGACGTCTTGCTATGCACAAATGAATTTATCAGCAGAACACCAGACACCAGATGAGCCCTGTCGCACTGCAGCACTTGTTTCTCACTTATTCTGGTATTTGATTCTTGGACTTTGGAGAGCACGGCCCTGAGAGTGAGTGTGCTTATCAATAAATTAAATAATATCATTAGTGCTTTATGTGACATTTAGAAATATTCGGGATTTTCTCCGTTTGCTGACAGTTGGTGCTCGACCAGGAGTTGAGAGTGCTGGGCCAGCAAAAACTGACAGATCTGAGGGATGCGATCACGTGCGTGGCAGACATAGCTCTACCTGTCGAGATGTCAGTGAACCCTGACATGCCGGTCAACACTCGCTGCAAGGTATGTGTAGCTGCCATCAAAATCTCTCCCCGCGCCCCGCTAATACACCCTGTGCAGAGTGGAATAACTCTCACGCGAGTGTAGTCAGCAATAGTAGTAGCAGTATAGCTAGGTTATTAACATATATCGATATAAAGTAATCGAATAGAATAAAGATGACAGAAGAATAATAATTGCAGAAGCAATAACAATGAGCCTTGAATGAAGCGGAAACTAATCTTGATTGAACAGATCTGATGATACAAACCGCAAAATCCGAGCAAATGTCAGGATAAGTCTTATATGGGTTGCTTTGACAAATCCTTTCACCAAGCTAGTACAGTGCAGAAACGGGTGTGTGGTCACAATACTTGGATCGAAATTTAAGTTGCAGCAACTAGATTAGAGGCCGTAAGTCTGTGGGCCACGTTGGGTTTAACCAGAGTTCGTATGGGTTCCGGAAGACGTGGAAAGTGCTATTTACGCTGCCAGGGTCTATGTCTCCCTGGGTACTGCCGGAACGTACCCTGGGTACGGTCCGGTATACCGGAACGTACCCTGGCACTATCTAATATGGCGAACCGTACCTCGCCTACTCCACTAACGAGTCTAGGGAGTCGCCTACGCCTACTCCCTAACCCTAACCCTAACCCTAACCATATTAGATAGTTACCAGGGTACGTTCCGGTATACCGGACCGTACCCAGGGTACGTTATGGCAGTACCCATGGAGACATAGACCCTATCAGCACTATTTACGGTCAGCCATGCAATGAAGCTTGCTTGAAACAAGAGTTCCCTTGTTGTTAATGGGAAGCTGCAAGGCACAACAATTGTATTTGGCTTAAAGGAATAATAGGTTAATTGATTATGCAATGTTGACGAAAGCTAGAGTAACTGGCACCTTGTGTAGTTAATAAGTACATAATCTTATAGCCTAACACGTATTAGTTTGTCCAATATCACTGCTGGTTACATTACAAGCAAGACTTGAAATTGGTTGTTGATGTTCATTTACGTGCCGTAAATGTCATCCAGGAGTCAAGCGATAAGTCGCCGATGACATAAACATTTGTGCGGCCCGTATGTTTTGACGGCCAGATGAAATGGAGGTGTCAGCGGTGTAACCACGGCTACGGACTAAACATGAAATGGAGTAAAACACAGCTACTAATCACGGACGCACATGGACAGCCCTGACAAAAGTTTCTTATTCACGAGCGTCCGTGTTTACGAAATCACTGATGATAGAATTGCGTACGGCCGAGCATGCGTGCGAAAATGTCCGGTGCACTATAAATCTGTATCACACCCGCTTCGCCGGCAGCGGTTTGAAACTGTAAACAACTCAGTCAACTTGATTTCTTGGACTGCGGATTTCAATTAGACATTTCTTAGTAACCAGCAGTGATGTTGGACAAACTAATACGCGTTTGGCTATAAGGTAATGTACTTATTAACTACACAAGGTGCCAGTTACTCTAGCATTCGTCAACATTGCATAATCAATGGACTAATTATTCCATAATTATGGGATCCTGGAAATGTCTGGAAAATGTCTGGAAAAGTCTTTAGGCTGCGTGGAAATCCTGTTGGTACTATATATATATCATATATTATATATCAATATAATCAGGAGTGTATAATATAGAGATATATACTCTATATTGTACACTCCTGATATTATGTATACATGTACCTAGGATTTGAACTTATTCCATTTGCATTAACCCTATGATGTGTCATAGAACGTTGTAGGAATAAAATGGCGGGTGTTTCATATTGTACTGTGAAATGTTTGAACCGTACAAGTATTCTCATCATCTTTCATAGGACATCTATCCATCTGGCTTCTTCTACATCAACGGAACCTTCTTCAATGATTTACGCCACCCTGAAGCTAAAGATCTGAGCAGGTATTTTCATCTGCTGGTTATGGTGCATTGCACATACTTGACAATACGTGTATGTGTGAAGGGAGGGTAGTTGATGAGTTGATCATTGCATGTGGTA
Organism: Priapulus caudatus; assembly: GCF_000485595.1. Lineage (NCBI taxonomy): Eukaryota > Metazoa > Priapulida > Priapulimorpha > Priapulimorphida > Priapulidae > Priapulus > Priapulus caudatus. The sequence continues at coordinate 204,321 of NW_014577066.1, read as the reverse complement.
TATTTTTATTATTTGATTATCAATATATGTATGAATTTTATTACATAGTCACATATTCTATTTGAAAGTTGACCGATTATACAAAAATATAATTTATTGAGATCGAGATTATTGTTCATTGCTGTTGTTAACATTGTTGAACATTGGGGTTTCATGGTCATTACACATGTTAGCTCAGGTGTGAGCAACTAGTCCAATGTAAGTGGAATGATGTGAGTGCACGTATCAATTACGACATGTATTTTGGTTGGTAACATTTAGTATTGTGAGATTAGACATATTCTGGAAAAAAAACTGTTCTCAAACGTAGGTATGGTTGTGATTCATGGAAAAAAATTAAAAAACACGATTGTTGATTTGTCTGGTGAAAAGCAATTAACGTTAATGCTTACTGATCGTCTATGTAATTTGCATCGACCGAATTCAAGCATCTTCTTGGGTTTCCCCCTCTATCGTACAGCTGACAGTGTTAATTACACGATGATAGTTAATATGATAGTAATTAACGTTTTTTTGTTATGGTAAGTATTACTTAATTGTGGCGTTGGAATCGTTCACGTGATTATTTGCTGCTGCAGCGTCATTCGGACGTGGGGAGCGACGAGACCCAATCAGATCGGTGAGATGAGGGAGGCGGCCATGGAGGACACGCAGTTCCTCGACTTGTCCCTGCGCGTCGGCCTGCCATACCTCTATGTCCACCAGGGGGACTGTGAGCATCTCATCGTGTTCACTGACATTAGGTAGAGCAACAGCGCCCCCTACTATTGCCCCTCTTAGTACTGCAATAGCTTTGTGACTTTACAGAGCAGATGGTCAAGCCTCTATCGTCAAAACAATTTTAGCAACCACCTCTATAGAACGTACATCTATCTATAACGGACACATTGTGGCAGTAGTTATACTGTGAAATCGTCTCTATACAATGGCCACCTATTTATAAGGGTCACTTTAGGTTTCCCTTGAGGAAGCTTTATGTACAGGTTCAACTGTAATTATGTTGATCATGTTCTGAAATGATCAAATTACGACTTAACTTTACATGTAATGTAAGTGTCTGCAATAATACTGTCACATTTGGTTCAACATTCTTAAATAGCTCCCTAAGAGTATATTATGCACAAAACCAATGCAGAATACAATGCAGTTATTAGATAGTAAATTCAGTCGTATTTATTCGAGTGCAATGGAGATACATTTCCAGCAGCATATTATTTTATCTTCCAAATCAGCATTGTCTCTAATGCGTGTTTCTTGTGTTGTAATTTGTGTAACGTCATTTTGAACTGTAGACAAACCTCACTATTACCCAAATATTGGCAACATGGAACCGAAATGAGAGAGGTGATGGAATTAGCCGTAGCAGGGAGCTACAAGAGAATTTCTGGCACTGTTTTAGGATGATGAATATTGAGGATTCGTCTGACGTCAGTAAATACCCTATTGTTAGCAGCAACGTGAGCAAGAAGAGAACCGTGTGCATCGTATGCCTGCTGTACAACGCGAGGTATGCTGCTGAGTTCTTTGTTTCTCGTAATCTGTAGCAGTTCTTCTGAGGAGCCGACTGTTAAACTAGGCTTGAAAGGGGGGACATATTCATACGTATTTGCTGCGTTCATAGTAGAGTGTAGTAATCTGTACATATATGAGCCCTATTCAGTAGGATACCAGAAAAAGTGAAAAATAGGAGCGACAATTATCGCACGACGTCGAAAAGCGACAAGATATTGGAAATTGTCTTGCCGACATCACCCCGCCGATCTCGCCCTGTTTACAGCCATGTTCGAGAGGGGCTGCAGTGCTGCGCGAGTGCCTAACGAGAATGAGGTAGAATCGTGCGGGTGTGGCCTGACACGTGAGTGATGTTTGTTACAGGTGGGTGACGTACGACGACTGTCTGTGCTCGCAGAGTCCGGCATTCTTCTGCGACGCCTGCTTTCGTGAGCTTCACTACGACAGCAGCGGCACCAAGCTCGGGCCTTTCACTGCCTACAGGTTCTACGACAAGAACGCCGTGCTGCCGTAGCCAGCAGGGGGCGCCACCCCCGTACATCAATCAATATGCCGCCCCAGGCACGTATACACAGCCACGCTGTGCTGGCACTGCACGCTGTCGCGGGCTGCTTTCTTCGGCGACCTTTGATAATATAAAGTTAGGATGTCGTGGTCGAGGAGTCGGATAGCCGCCCTTCACAATTGCTAGAACTGTATTTATTAAAGTTTTAGACAATTATTTTTACTCGCCAACATGGGCGAGTCAGCTTTAGCTTCCACTCGCCCGGCCCGATATTATTTTCACTCGACATTGGCGAGCGGGCGAGTGCCAAGCTCGCGCGCTGTTTAAACGCTGTTTAAATTTTTTTTCCCACGAGAGTTCCGGACCCACCACAGATAGTGTTTTGTAATATATGGTGCGTATATTATAAGACAAACCTGGTTAAATTATAGTTAGTGTTAGGCTTCGGGTTCTGGTTAGGGTTAGGTTTAGGTTTAGTGTGTATAAATTTTACATTGTTGCTTCGAGGAAGTCGAGTGAATGGAGTGCGCTGATTGGCTGGGGTCCGGAACTCTCGTGGGAAAAATTTCGCTGCCGGGCAGTGTACAGAATCGCTAGCTGTGCCTGTCACAGGCCGACACGATAACACGCCAAGCATGCACTGCGGTGTAAATTTGCACTGTGATTGTCTGAAAAGAAATGCTATACAAATTTATACAATTGCTATGCAAAGTTTATTTTGTATAGCACATTTGCTATGCAATTTTTTGGCTGAAAATTGTTCCCTGAACACACTCGCTCTATGCGCACTGGCTCAGATGCTCTGCTGTATAAAATTTGGGCTTCCAACAATGCATTTGGGCCAGTGACTAAAAAAATTTACTCGCCCCAAAAAAAAATGTTGGGCCAACCTTCGGCTGGCCCCCATTTCAGGCACTGTTTACCTGTGAATTTTAGTGCTTTGTATGACAATTTATTTCTGAACTCTTCTAGTAGTGAGCATTAACTTTAAAAACTACAGTTTAAAATGCTCGTAAAGGACTGCTTCACTTTTTTAGCTCATCTGACGAAGTCAGATGTAGCTTGTAGAATCGCATGAGCGTGCGTCCGTCCGTGCGTCCGTCCGTGCGTCCGTCAACAGTTGGGCACAAATCTAAACGGCTCGACGTACGGATTCGAAAGTTGGGACGTGGGGGGGTAATCCAAAAACGAGTTGGGATGTCGAAGCTGGGGGGTCAAAGGTCAAAGGTCAAGAGGTGTAAAAGAATGGGGAACATTCCCTCCTTAACTTAAGGTATAGGGAGGAAATGCAGAATTGCGGCACAAATCTAAACGGCTCGACCTAGGCTCGTGATAGTCGGAGGCTTACACATACCTTGCAGCGAGTGTTGAGCGGCATGTCAGGGTTCACTGACATCTCGACAGGTAGAGCTATGTCTGCCACGCACGTGATCGCATCGCCTCAGATCTGTCAGTTTTTGCTGGCCCAGCACTCTCAACTCCTGGTCGAGCACCAACTGTCAGCAAACGGAGAAAATCCCGAATATTTCTAAATGTCACATAAAGAAGACTAATGATATTATTTAATTTATTGATAAGCACACTCACTCTCAGGGCCGTGCTCTCCAAAGTCCAAGAATCAAATACCAGAATAAGTGAGAAACAAGTGCTGGGCAATGCGACGGGCTCATCTGGTGTCTCGGTGTTCTGCTGATAAATTCATTTGGTGCATAGCAAGACGTCTTATACATAAGTCTTCTTTATTCTTGTTTGACTTTCGTAGCCAATTGGAACAAATATATCAGCTACACTTTCGCACCCACCTAATCTCTATGCATTGCAGACACCATGTGCATTGCAGGTTGGCAGGCAACAATTATGATTAGAAGCATGCCAGCCATGGGTGCCCCGTGTTTTGCATAACCCACAGGAGCATTCACTGATTCAGCCTTCAGGTTGGCTATAGACAGACTGCTTTAAAAAATAATATGATTTAAGGAGAGTAAACCTTGTTCAACAAACATTTGCCTTTGCAAATTAAACTGTGCAACTGTAGCCTCACAATTTACACAGGTATGGGCTCTAATAATAGCAAAAGCAGTTTCAGTCCTTTGTTAACAATCAACAAATCAATGTTTGACCTTCCTTTTGAGGGTCAAAAGGTTATCCGACACTTACTCTTCTACTCTTCGCATGTCAGCGGAAAGTACATTTCATGGTCCTTTTAATAAGGCCATAAAAATGGTAGGTCCACCGCTGAACAAAAAAAGTTTTCAATCGTTCCGGTCACACCTGTCCTCAGAAAATGTATAAAATCTGCCCTGTGCGCCATTGATCTTTGACGCTGTGACCTCCAATTTCGGCAAAAAAAAAAAAAACAAAAAGTGATGGCTTTCCTACCATGATGCTATAGCACTG
>NW_014577066.1:192799-198653 GCF_000485595.1 Priapulus caudatus | reverse complement strand
AGTTGAAAAGGCGCCCCCCTGCTGGCTACCAGCACGACGTTCTTTGTCGTAGAACCTGTAGGCGTGAAACGCGCGCCCCCTTGCTGGCTTACGGTCAGCACGGCGTCTTCTTGTCGTAGAACTGTAGGCAGTGAAACGGCTGCCCCCCTGCTTGGCATACGGCAGCAGACGTTCTTGTCGTAGAACCTGTAGGCAGTGAAACGGCGCCCCCTGCTGGCTACGGCAGCACGGCGTTCTTGTCGTAGAACCTGTAGGCAGTGAAACGGCGCCCCCTGCTGGCTACGGCAGCACGGCGTTCTTGTCGTAGAACTGTAGGCAGTGAAAGGCCCGAGCTTTGGTGCCGCTGCTGTCGTAGTGAGCTCACGGAAGCAGGCGTCGCAGAAGAATGCCGACTCTGCGAGAGCACAGACAGTCGTCGTACGTCCACCACCTGTAACAAACATCACTCACGTGTCAGGCCACACCGCCACGATTCTACCTCATTCTCATTAGGCCACTCGCGCAGCACTGCAGCCCCTCTAGAACATGGCTGTAAACAGGGCGAGATCGGCGGGGTGAGTGTCGGCAAGACAATTTCCAAATATCTTGTCGCTTTTCGACGTCGTGCGATAATTGTCGCGCTTCCTATTTTTCACTTTTTCTGGTATCCTACTGAATGGGCTCATATATGTACAGGATTACTACACTCTACTATGACGCCAGCAAATACGATGAATATGTCCCCCTTTCAAGCTAGTTTAACAGTCGGCTCCTCAGAAGAACTGCTACAGATACGAGAAACAAAGACTCAGCAGACATACCTCGCGTTGTACAGCAGGCATTACGATGCACACGGTTTTCTTCTTGCGCTCACGTTGCTGCTAACAATAGGGTATTTACTGACGTCAGACGAATCCTCAATATCATCATCACCTAAAACAGTGCCAGAAATTCTCTTGTAGCCCCTGCTACGGCTAATTCCAATCACCTCTCTCATTTTCGTTCCATGTTGCCAATTTATTGTGGTAATATGAGGTTTGTCTACACTTCAAAATGCGTTACACAAATTACAACACAAGAAACACGCATTAGAGACAATGCTGATTTGAGATAAAAAAAATATATGCTGCTGGAAATGTATCTCCATTGCACTCGAATTAAATACGACTGAATTTACTTATCTAATAACTGCATTGTATTCTGCATTGGTTTTGTGCATAATATACTCTTAGGGAGCTATTTAAGAATGTTGACCATATTTGACAGTATTTTTGCAGACACTTACCTACATGTAAAGTTAAGTCGTAATTTTGATCATTTCAGAACATGATCAACATAATTACAGTTGAACCTGTACATAAAGCTTCCTCAAGCGGAAACCTAAAGTGACCTTATAAATTTAGGTGGCCATTGTAATAGAGACGATTTCACAGTATAACTACTGCCACAATGTGTCCGTTATAGATAGATGTACGTTCTATAGAGGGTGGTTGCTAAAATTGTTTTGACGATAGAGGCTTGACCATCTGCTCTGTAAAGTCACAAAGCTATTGCAGTACTAAGAGGGGCCAATAGTAGGGGGCGCTGTTGCTCTCTAACCTAATGTCAGTGTAACACGATGAGATGACTCACAGTCCCCCTGGTGGACATAGAGGTATGGCAGGCCGACGCGCAGGGACAAGTCGAGCGAACTGCGTGTCCTCCATGGCCGCCTCCCTCATCTCACCGATCTGATTGGGTCTCGTCGCTGCCCACGTCCGAATGACGCTGCAGCAGCAAATAATCACATGTGAACGATTCAACGCCACAATTAAGTAATAACTTACCATAACAAAAAAACGTTAATTATATCATATTAACTATCATCGTGTAATTAACACTGTCAGCTTGTACGTATAGAGGGGGAAACCCAAGAAAAGATGCTTGAATTCGGTCGATGCAAATTACATAGACGATCAGTAAGCATTAACGTAATTGCTTTTCACCAGACAAATCAACAATCGTGTTTTTTAATTTTTTTCCATGAATCACAACACATACCTACGTTTGAGAACAGTTTTTTTCCAGAATATGTCTAATCTCACAATACTAAATGTTACCAACCAAATACATGTCGTAATGATACGTGCACTCACATCATTCCACTTACATTGGACTAGTTGCTCACACCTGAGCTAACATGTGTATGACCATGAAACCCCAAGTGTTCAACAATGTTAACAACAGCAATGAACAATAATCTCGATCTCAATAAATTATATTTTTGTATAATCGGTCAACTTTCAAATAGAATATGTGTGACTATGTAAAAAAATTCATACATATATTGATAATCAAAATAATAAAAATATACCACATGCAATGATCAACTCATCAACTACCCTCCCTTCACACATACACGTATTGTCAAGTATGTGCAATGCACCATAACCAGCAGATGAAAATACCTGCTCAGATCTTTAGCTTCAGGGTGGCGTAAATCATTGAGGAAGGTTCCTTCCTTTCACTGCCTACAGGTTCTACGACAAGAACGCTGTGCTGCCGTAGCCAGCAGGGGGCGCCACATGTCATGACAACTTGGAATATTTGTGTGGCATGCTCACATTGGCAGACTGCGATCTTGTAAGAAAAGATACTTGAGGCGGTGTGTGTGAAATCATGTTTCTGACATTGTGTCATGTTTTGATAAAATCATCTGGAGCAATCGTGCTTAGCTAGTGAATTTGATTGTAACGTGGTATCGTGCACATTGGTCACAGTGTCTTGTTGGTGACTCAAGCCGTGGCATGTGATATAAATTGTACATATTTTTACTTTGAACCATATTCTTTTCTCTAATTTTTGTCTGTTGTTTTCCAAGGTAGTTGACGGATATGTATATATATAGACGGGGGCGTGGGTGGGATAATTAATTCATGCGTACGGGTTCACTGATATGAGCTCTCAACCTGAAGTAGCAGCCAAGGTCAGTTTGCATAGTTGGGAATCGTGTCGCAATGCTGCGAGCAAAGTAAAGCATGTAGATCAGCTTTTACCGTGTACACGTGCCGTCGGCCCACCCGTGACTAGTTTGAACGTTAGGAGAACGGCCGAAGAAAATTCTCTTGGCAGTCAACGGTGACCGACGCACGAGCGCCATCTGCACTCACATTAATATCGGCATAGCGGGGAACCCAGGGCATGATGCTTCGAGCAAGGTGAATATTATAGAGCGGATTTTACCAAGCACACGTGCTGTCAGCCTGCCCGGCTCCGGTTTAAACGTATAAGAACGGCTGAAGAAATTATCTTGGCAGTCAACGGCAACCGACGTTTAGCGCCATTAGCCCATACATTAGCATAGCTGGGAATTGTGGTGCGATGCTGCGAGCGAAGTGAAGCATGTAGATAAGATTTTACCATGCACACGTGCTGCCAGCCTGCCCGGCTCCAGTTTGAACGTATAAGAACGGCCGAAGAAAATTATCTTGGCAGTCAACAGCGACCGACGTCGGAGCGCAATTAGCCCATACATTAGCATAGCTGGGAATCGTGGTGCGATGCTGCGAGCGAAGTGAAGCATGTAGGTTAGATTTTACCATGCACACGTTCTGTCAGCCTGCCCGGCTCCAGTTTGAACGTATAAAAACGGCCGAAAAAACTAATCGATCTTGGCAGTCAACGGCGACCGACGTCGGAGCGCCATGAGCCCATACATTATAATAGCTGGGAATCGTGGCGCGATGCTGCGAGCGAAGTGAAGCATGTAGGTTAGATTTTACCATGCACACGTTCTGCCAGCCTGCCCGGCTCCAGTTTGAACGTATAAGAACGGCCGAAGAAAATTATCTTGGCAGTCAACCGCGACCGACGTCGGAGCGCCATGAGCCCAAATTAGCACAGCTGGGAATCGTGGCGCGATGCTGCGAGCATGTGATCATGTAGATTAGATTTTACTAAGCACACGTGCTGTCAGCCAGCCCGGCTCCAGTTTGAACGTATAAGAACGGCCGAAGGAAATTTTCTTCGGCCGTTTTTATACAGCTCTTGGTTCCTCGTTATGCCTATATTTAGGCATTATGGGGAATTGGGCCTCGGACGTCGGTCGCCATTGACTGCTAAGCTAATTTTCTTTGGCCGTTTTTATACGGTTAAACTGGAGCCGGGCGGTCTGCCAGCACGTGTGCATGGTAACATCCGATCTATAATATTTACTTTTCTCGTACCATCACGCTCTTGGTTCCGCGTTATGCCTATATTTATATATGGGGAATTGGGCCTCGGACGTCGGTCGCCGTTGACTGCTAAGATGATTTTCTTCGGCGGCTTTTATACGGTTAAAGTGGAGCCGGGCGGGCTGCACGCCCTTGGTTCCGCGTCATGCCTATATTTGTATAATGCTCAGACATACTGACACATTTGTAGCCAAATGTGACACTGTCCTGCTATCTCTCGGCTAAATATTTTTTAAAGCGTGCTCAATACTTAAGCCGCATACTGTCGTATTTAGCAAATCGATAGTATTTTTTTCACATTATTGTTTTGATTTATAGAACGCATACAGAGCGGCAGTTGTGATATGAAGGATATCTATCCGGATCGTTAACTGGTCGTAGCAAATCTAGTTGTAGCAGGGATATAGACCAGAGTTAACTCAGTCAGGTATCTGCCAAATAAAACCATAGTTTTGATGAAATTATGCACTTAAAATGCTGAGCAAACAGTCCTTACAGTAACTTGACAGTAAATATCTATCCCGATGCCTTTCTTCAGTAATCACACTATGCGCTAGCAGACTTACCAATAATAAAATTAAAATATAGCCAATAAGTGGTGATATGAATGCTTCATGATGTGTCTAGCTGTATATCAAATCAAGTACGACCAGTAAATACACGTCGCAATAACATGTCACGAGTGATGCAAAGTAAATTAATGTTTCGCTTTACTATTTCTAAGATTAGGGAATATTTTGACTAGATCTATAATATATATATCTGATCATCACATATCGATTGTATTTTTTCTTCGTTAGTTTTTGTTCGTATAATACTGGGTAACGTCTAGCGATTTCTATAGCCGTCGCTATTAAGTTGAAAAAATAAAAAAATGAAAACAAAAAAATGATGAAAAAATCATGCCCCTGCAGCAGCGTTCAATCAAGACGGGATTCACTTTGCACTGGCTTGCATGACTGTCATGTCATTGTTGTAACAACAGAGTGTGCAAGACTATACGTAGCACTATTATAGACTATAGAGTGGGATAGATAGATAGATAGATAGATAGATAGACAGATGGATCGATACATAGATACATATAGATAGATAGATACATAGATACATAGATACATAGATACATATAGATAGATAGATAGATGGGTAGATAGATAGATAGATTTTTGGGTATTTTTCTTTCAATCAAGTGGTCACCAACTGAGCGCTTTATTTCCCGGGCAACGCCGGGTGTCCTGCTAGTAACTACATAAATCGAAAGTTAACTTCACAACAGTGTTAGACGCATTGCCATAATCGCCAATATATTTACGCTCAAATTCATGACTGGACGCTACTGCCGCCTCGTGACAGAAGCCGGCACTACAAGTGGAATACTTCCCACCAAAAAGACAGGAGCGAACCATTGTCCGGCGTGTTGTTTACTTTAAGCCCGCCGCACACGGTGAACTATCTGCAGAGCCAACGACCTACATTACGGTTTCCGTTACCGCGGCCACGTACAATCGCACCGAAAGATTCCCTATAGCACATTTTACTTTTACGTCTAGATCGTCATTTCCTATAAGAAGTGTAAACGGAAACAATACATGATATAAACAGCCTTCATCAAATGATTGAAAATAATTTTGTTGCAATGATATTTTTAATCTAGGGTATAT
>NW_014577066.1:189603-192096 GCF_000485595.1 Priapulus caudatus | reverse complement strand
GGGGGGGGGGGGGGGGGGGGGCGCGCGGGTCAATTTGTGTTTGTCTTGGTGTGTGTGTGTAAGCTATCAAAAATGATTATATGATAATTTCAATGCAGTCAATTGTGACCACTGATCTACGATGTTATATGCTAACGATTTGCTTTTACATAGACTAACTGTTATTGTAAATTATTCCATTGCTACGTGCACGTGTGCGTGTTGTGTCGTATTTGTTTATAAATAACCAGAAGTCATAACATAGTGAACCGTTTATTTACTGCTTTCTTCTACGACTGGTTCATCCTCCAGTCTCAATTATCGATGATCATTAGCCATCTGACACTCGGTTTTATTCGACAGCCAATCGATATAATGTGATATATGCAGGACATATACATGTACCGTACAGAGTTGTACTGCGCACACATACATACAAATTTTACAAATATCATGCCGTTTGACAATGCGTCACATACCGCCATTGACGTAGCAATCCCTTTTTAAACAATAGCTAACAATAGTTCCGTACCGTATTATTCTGCAGAATAGTTAATAATGAACCAGATTTCACACGTTTACTGAAACTTGTTTCACTCTTACCGCCTCTTCCACATTATCTGACATTACCGATTATCCAACCACATATAGCTTCATTGTCGTCCTCCAGTGGCTGCGTTCTACATCCAACAGTGGTCATGATACCTCCATACAGTGGCTGCAGGATCCTACCTACCACAAGAAACATCTTCTGTAAATAAGCTTATATTTTTGGTAATGAACAATAACTAACAATAGATCTGTAACATCTGTCAGCCTCTCTATCTATCAGTTTGCCTCTCTACATTTCTATCTTTGTTTCTGTTTCTCACGTTCTCTATCTATCTATCTGTCTCTCTACCTTTCTACCTTTTTGTCTGTTTCTCACGCTCTCTATCTATCAGTCTGTCTCTCTAGCTTCTACCGTTTCTTGCACGCTGCTTTCACGGTTTCTTAATTCTTTCCAATTATCTAAATCTTACTGCCTATATGCTTACATGCATGCGTTGGTGCGTGTGTCCGGGAACCTGCGCGTGTTCACGTCTGTCTGTCTACAATCCGTCTGTTTTGCATCCACCAGTGATAATGAGATGTCTCATTACGGTGACTGTGAGATCATACCTGTGAGGAAACAGCAACATCTACAGTTAACTAACTAATATATTGGTTTACGAATACAATGATTAAATCCTGTGTTTTCTACTGCTACTATTTTTAATACTGTGTGCCATCACACAAAATAAATTCACGTTTACAATAACGTTCTAATTATTGCTCGTATTGTTTGTGTTTGTTTACAAGTTTGAATCTTATGTTCTATATATATGTGGCTCTCTCGCTCCCTTGCTCTCTTGCCATCTTTCTCTATCTATCAGTCTATGTCTCTCCCTCTCTATCTAACAGTATGTCTCTCTACCTTTCCACTGTTTCTTCACTCCGCTTCCACAGTATTCTAATTATTTTCGATTATCCAAACCTACCTGCATATATGCTGCTTACATGCATGCGTTGGTGCGTGTGTCTGGGAACCTGCGCGCGTCTGTCTGCCCACAGTCAGTCTGTTCTGCATCTACCAGTGATAATGAGATGTCTTTCTTTACGGTGACTGTGAGATCATACCTGTGAGAAAACAGCAACATCTCCAATAACTATAACCCATTTCTCCCTCTTTCTCTCTCTTTCCCTATCTATCTATCAGTCTGTATCTCTAACTTTCTACCATTTCGTAGCATTTGCTTCCACAGTATTCTAATTATTTTCCGATTATCCAAACCTACCTGCATATGCTGCTTACGTGCATGCGTTGGTCCGTGTGTCCAGGAACCTGCGTGCATCTGTGTGTGCACGTCTGTCAGTCCACATGCGTTGGTGAGTGTGTCCGTGAAAACTGCGCGTGTATGCGTGTGCACGTCTGTTTGCCCACATTCTGACTGTTCTGCATCCACAGCAGTGATAATGAGATATCTCTTTACGGTGACTGTGAGATCATACCTGTAAGAAAAAAAGTGTTATCTGTCGTTGGCAATTAGCCCCCTTTCCCCTACGTTTAGGAAATGTAAAGGGAAATGGAAACAAAATGTTGGTGTGTCAGTGTTTCAGTTTTAATGTTTATGTTTGTGTTTGTTTGTAGGAAGCTATGCTCTTGATATAGCTGTGGCTCTCGCGCTCATCCTCTCTCTTTCTCTTTTCTCTTTTCTCTCTTTTGCTCTCCTTCTCGCTCTCGCTCACTCTCTCTCTTACTATCTCTTTCTTCTTTCTCTTCTCTCTCTCTCTCTTTTGCTCTCATTCTCGCTCTCGCTCACTTTCTCTCACTCTCTCTTTCTTTTTTCACTTCTCTCTCTTTTGCTCTCCTTCTCGCTCTCGTTCACTTTCTCTCTCTCTCACTCTCTCTTTCTCTTTTCTCTTTTCTCTTCTTTCTCTTTTGCTCTTCTTCTCACTCTCGCTCACTCGCTCACTCTCTCTCTCACTCTCTCT
>NW_014577066.1:164619-189593 GCF_000485595.1 Priapulus caudatus | reverse complement strand
CATCACAGCGGGTTGTCTGTGATATATAGGGGAACTCGTAAAGTGTGGCAGGAGATATGTAACATTGCGCTGCCGGTTAGCTGACTTCCAGAACATGGGATCAACATCTGGGCATTACAAAGCACGCGCCATCTTATTCGATAAAGTTGTTTGGATCGTCTTAAACTATCGTGACATATCGTCGAAAAACTCCACGATGTAAAGATAAATGACGGGCAAATCTCCTGATATTCTAATAACCGTCTGATATACCTAATAGGGGCCTCATCATATATATATATATTGAACTAATATTAATATATTATAAATTTATACTTATTTTATCATTGTATTATATTATAGTATGTATATATAGTTAAATTATATTTATTATTTATCACTATATTATGTATATACCTGTGTATCGCTCGCTCAACTGCAGCACCAGCGGCATTCGGCATGTAGAATGCTCCTTTTGTTTATTGATACATCATCCATGCGCGTACTCCGAACACGGGGATACTGCCTGAGCTCCGCCCATTGCTCCCGCACGGAAAAATCCGCTAGCAGAGGTCGATGACTGCCAATCCGGCGAGCGCGAACATTGTCGTAGAAACTTAAAGATCCGAGTCGATACGGCTGCCGACGTCATGCCGCACGTGCAGCACAGGACCCGACGAGACGCAGCGTCAGTCGCTTGCGCTCAGCCTGCGTCGCCACTTGCGATTACGTGTATCTGATACGAAAATAATACTAGAACCGACTAGAAACTACGCTGAATAGATAACGAAACTAAATACGAAATAAAGAATAGATTACAAACTAGAATACGAATATGAGACTAGTTACATACTAGAATATCGACCATGATCGACTAGATTATACGACTAGAATACGACGTGAGACTAGATACGATAACCTAGAATACGACATGAGAATGATAGCAAACTAGATATACACATGAGATACATACTACTACGAAATACGACATGAAACTAGATACGAACTAGAATACGACATGAGACTAATACAAACTAGAAATACGACCATAGACTTGATAAGATACAAACTAGAAACGAAATAGAGCCTAGAGGTACATACTAGAATCAAGAGCTGATCTTGGCCGCTGGTTTCTATGATTCGGTGTGGTATCTCTTCCTTAACGCCAGACACCGACCCTCAACTTAGAACTGTGGCAAAAGCCCTGGCTTAACGGTTTCGTACACTGCCGAACGTGTACCGGAATCGCTGCTAAGATGATGCTGACGCTGTGCCTACCAAAGCAAAATCTTCCAACATGGATATAAATACAGATAAAAAAAAACCTTTAACTATTAAAATATTTTGGCTCTATTATGAAAGGCACTAAGCCCGCAACTAAACTAACAGCCTATTCATAAGCAATGAAAATAGAATATGAATAATAAATAAGTGTTTGAAAATTTGCATGAATATATGGAAATATAATTCAAAATGCTCACTGTACACGAAGCGCATGCCTGCGTGAAATTATTAAAAGTTACGTTCGTAGAACGAATCACCGTTCTGAATAGCTAATTTGTATCATTCCATTACAGCCCGTGACCATTTATTTCATAAGCCTAATAGATAATGAGTAGTGATGTTTAGTGTTGCATGTAACAAGATGTATGGCATTAAAGAACGCATTTTTTAATTTTCGCAGGCATTTTGTAACTACGGCGACTGAGTGGCTGTGCTTGGTTTCCAGTATCTGTTGCAAGCGCGGTGGATCATGCAGCTGCGACACCAGCTACCAGCGCTTCAGCGAATCGCTGTGGGATCATGTTGTGCGTAACCTAAGGCCCCAATCTGTATAGCCACCGCCGGCACCAGCGCTCCTATCCAGATAAAACCGGATAACCAGAGAACAGCGTCGCTGACCAGAGGTGTTGATCCTGCCCCCAAGGCGAATCTCTGGCAGTTCGAGCGGCAAGGCGCACGCGACCGCGGAACCTCCTACGAAAGTACATCACACGCGCTGGGCAGTCTATGTGATGCCGTGACGCCAAATCGAAAAGGTCGGCGCACACGATAATGCTGCCAGCGAACATCTCGAATTTTAGCGGGTCTACATTCACTAGCAAACAGTAAATGCACGACGCCATCGCGCAAAGTCAAATAGCGCAATGTTTCACGTGACCGCATCAGCTAGGGGTACTGTAATTTGTGTACTGATGTTGTGTTCGGCAGACGCTAAAGCGTGCTCCTACTTTACAGTGATGACACACTTCTGATAGACACAGCACTGTTTATTAGGTGCCGTACCGGTGCTGCTGCGCCGTCGCGCGAGCCATTGAGAGGGTCGAGCTCCCCTGAACTGCAGCCCGAGCTGCTCCGCGCCTGTATCATCCAGCGTCAGGAAGGGTATCCAAGCGCGTGATCATCGGTCCTGCGCTTGCGTATCCTTGCGTAGACTTTTGACGGCTCCGCTACACCTACATGAGCTGCAGGGCGGACAAGCCGCACAGCTAGAGAGCAGTGGATGCTGCGAGCTTGCTCCGACTCGCAGCCAAGCTGGCTCTGTGGCTTTGGAGCTGACGCCGCAGCTTATACCAGCCGTGGACAGCCACGTGGTTACATGTCATGTGACCCCACTGTGACCTGCAGTTCACGTCAATTAAACTAATAGTCACAGTGTGCAGCCAAGGCTTTCCTTTCCAATCCGTGGCTACACGTGGCCTACGAACGTACGTTCTCTCAAGTTGAAGTAATCTGAACGCATGCTAGAAGTTATGTTTAACAGCGGTCGAAATTCGCTACAATAAACATCGGTACGATCTGCTGCGGTGCGCTGTACGAACAATATCACGCATCTGCTTGCACCAACCGTAAGTATGGAGAAACGCAAAATACAGAAAACAACAAAAAACAGACGGATTCGATCCAACGACCATGTATCAAGCAGTCAGCTAAACTCGTGCATCGATCATACTCTGGCTCTTATGCGTTCGCTATCGAGGCATGGGGTTTATGTTATGGATGTGCCTTGAATACACGGGCGTCCATTGGGAGTTTGAGGCACGGATTGTATTCAACGCAATGGATTGCGATCGGCATCGTCACGAGTAAACATGTAGTGCATGCGGTGGGTAGTCATTGACGTAATTATGGTATTTCAGTTTTATTAATAGTTTTCGTGCGCTTTCAATATGCCAACAATTTCAACATTACGATGCCATCTTACAGACAAACGCTGTTAAGTCAGTCACGTTGCCCACCGTATAATTAATAAGCGAATCCCAGCTGCATTCCCATAACTGTATTCATGTTTTGTATTTAATCCCACTAGGGGGAGGTGCCGCTACAACTTTGTAAATCACCGTGGCGGTGAAGGACAGGGCCGTCCGGGGCCCACTCAGTCCAGAGCAAGACCGATATCTAGAGAGGCCTCTTCTATCCTACACAGCAGAACAGAGTACTGAGTGACGCCATGTTCTGAGCCATCATGGACAATTTGTATGCAATTTTCTTAGTTTATGTTTCGCTCTTACGGTCGGCGCATCGTGGTGCCCGCGTCATCCGACAACCATCCTTATGGCACTTACTTATTTATTATGGGTATCAATAGACAAATAGCCTCCCACATTGTTCACCAAATGTGCCGACTACCTTTGTCATAAAAAATAGGAATATTTTTTGCGTCTTATTTTTTTTCTCCGTTTAACATCGCGCTACCTAGAGCGTGCACTGAATTTCAATATGCAACGCAACGTTAGATGCGCGTGAGACTCTACAATTAGCATTAGCAGAAAGATTGGCTTGTCGTGGAATTGTTACCTTTCCGCAAATGGCGGCCATGGTGCCGTCGGCCCTTTCTTGGTGGTTTGAACGGCTCAACACTCTGTAGCAACTACGCCATAGCAGCTGCGAACAGCTTAGTAGCGGAGATAGCTTAATCCGTGATTATTTAACCATGAATATAGTGTTGTTGTGTATCGACAAAGAGGCGAGCAAGGTATGAGTACTTTTTAATTAATCTGTTCGATGCTTCATTCAGCAAGCGCTGCTTCCTATGCATGGACATTCTAGCATTGTACACGTAATTCATCAGTTTACCGGTTGAGTAAAATAGGTAATTTGAAGCCGAAGTGCCCTTGACCTTGACTTTCTATACGTGATCCTTATAATCGCCGAAGTACATCAAAATGGATTCATGGCAACTAACAAAGAACTATCACCATGAATCTAGCCAAATATTAAAGCAAGTGCGCTGGCCACGTTATATCATCAAATGCTGGCTAATTAAAAATTCCGAACGCCCCATGTTGGCTCTGTGCCAACAAAGCTAAAAAATTTCCAGCACATGGATAGAACTACCAGTATCGCATAACACAAAACACATTGACTATAAATTATTCTTCGCTTCACCTATTGAAGGATAAGGCCCACTGATTACTAAAACTCTAATATATATAACTAATAGTCTAGTGCGGGCCTTATGCATATATATGAATTTGCTATAGCACACCAATCAACCCTCTTTGTGCTTTAACCGTATCGCAAGGCTATGCATGGGAAGCGGTGCCATAACGCTACCGTGTGTTACATAAATGTGATCAACATCACACGCAAAAATAATCTCCCCGAAATGCTATATAGTGCTTGAGATCTATACGTCTAATCAGCAAACACGGAGCTCTTTGAGGATACGGGACGAGAGCAGCCGAGCTTGCCTTGCAAGAACTTCTGTATCCTGCTGCTCGTACGATAAGCGCGCGCTACGAATATTAGTAGCTACGAAGTAAAAGTGCGAAATTAACGGCGAACTCTGTTTTTGTTTTTATTGCTGAGCGCTTTCGGTAGTGTTCGTCTGTCATATAAAGATTTACGCGCTCGTTCAATGATTAAAATAATAGCAACGAAGAGAGCCCCGGTTCAATGTGCACATAGGTAACACGCACAGAGCGCGCGCCGCCACACACAACCCGCCGCGTATCGACCATGACACAACGCGCCCACCATAACACGGTACACTACGGCCGCACGCCCACACACGCCCAGCACACACCAGCCGCCACACATACACACGCGTAACACACGCGCGCGCTCACGGGATCTCTACAAGGCGGCCGCAGCCCGCGCGCGCTAAACAACAATTGTCAAGCGCGCCACACATAGACCGTACACCACTGGCACTGGCCGCGACCACACAGGGGGGCCCTGCACGCGGGCCAGCCACGCCAGCGTGCCCGGACACGGTCCAGACACAGCCCCAATACACGCTACAAGGCTGAATTGCGGTAGCGAGCATCATCCCGCCAGCGCACACGCCCATTGGCACTGTAATGAGGACGAGTAATATGATAACAAATGCGGAGATCGAAATCATACCTTGAGACAGGCATTTCGCTCTTGCTACTCGATTGGGAGAACCCGCCGGTGATACGCGGCTCCTAGCAGCGGCGAGACTGAAAATGTTCATTTTACGGAAATCGATGTAGCATTGATGCAGGCAACAGCGGAGCAGAGAAGCGTAACAAAATGACGGCGGTCGCCCCCACCAGAAACACGTGTATACGCTCAGACACCGTGAGGGAGTGAGGAGGACACACAGAGACGGCAGATGCACATTTTCTCTTGCACCCAACACACCCCACTAAACACAACACCTGGAACACGCATGGGGCGGACGCATGTACACCCACGAGACGCGCGGACGCAACGCGCACATGGTACGCACTGTAGCTCCTGCACAATGCAGGTCACACACGTACACACACGGTATCTAGCCGCGGTCGAGGGCCCGCCCGCCACACAACCCGCCTGCCACACGCCGCGCGCCCCCCGGCCACGAAAGCCACAAACGGTCACGGCTCTGCCCCGGGGCACACAGCCGACCGCGACCGGCCCACGCACCCTCGTACTAACGACCGCAAGTCACACATACGCGCCACGCTTACCCATTCGCACGTATCGCAGAGAGAGAGGAGGAGGGGAAGGAAAGAGAGGAGAGAGAGAAGGGGAAGTGATAGTTAGAGTGAGTGAGTGAAAGTTAGGGTGTTGGGTGTGGTGTGAGGTGTGGGTTGCTGGGTGTAGGTGTGTGTAGGGTAGTGTGTGGCGGATTGTAGGCGATGGACGTGCTCACGCGCTCGTGTTCGAGGTGTAGGGTATGTAGGTGTAGGTGCATCGGTGTACGGTGTCAGGTGTACGTGTTAGGTGTTAGGTGTAGGTGGTCATGGCTGTAGGTGTAGGTGTAGGTGTGGTGTCGGTAGTATGGGTGTGGGTTGTGGGTGTGGGTGTGGTGTGGGTGTGGGTGTGGTGTGGTTGTGGGTGAGAGTAAGAGTGAGAGTGAGAGTGGCGGAGACGCGAAGAGCGATGGACAAAAAGGCGAGGGAGAGCGAGTTGGAGAGAGACGTGAGGCCAGTGGAGAGGAGAAAGTGGGAGACGGAGAAAGTGGGAGGAATGTAGGAGAGAGAGAGGAGCGAGAGAGACAAAGAAGTGAGAGAGCAGAGAGAGAGGAGAGAGAGGAGAGAGAGAGAGACGAGAGAGTGGAAAGAATGAGGGAGACAAGAGAGAGTGAGCGAGAGTGAGAGAGAGAGTGAGCGAGTGAGCCTCCCCCTCCTTCTCTCTCCCTCCCTCCATCCTCCCTCCTTCCCCCCCCTCCTCTCTCTCTCTGCGTACGTGGGTACGTGCGCGTGTGTGTGACTGCGTGTGTAGGAGTGTGCGCGTACGTGTGTGGGTGCAAGCGTGTGTGACTGCATGTGCAGGAGTACGTGCGTACATGTGCGCGTGCGTCCGCGCGTTCGTGTGTACATGCGTGCATGCGTGTTCAGGTGGGTTAGTGTGTGTTGGTGCAAGAGTAATGTGCATCTGCGTCTTTGTCTGTATTCCCTCATTCCCTCACATTCGTTTCATTGAATCAATTGGCATGATAACGGGTTCACGTGATTCTTTGCAAAATATATTTCGACAATGACTTTGGATGATAGAGCAGCTGCTTATAAGCACGGCTCATAAAATTCTATTACATTGAATGAGGTAGGAGCAGAGACATGCCCACAGTGGTCGCGGCTTTCCGCTCACTACTAGATATCCACGCCCAACACTCCTGCTGCCACCTACGGCTGTAATGAGAGAGCGCACTGCACCCTCCATATCTAGGCAATCAGGCCGTGGCCTATTTGTTCCCTTTCCTCCTCTACCTCCTCTGTATTATATAGAAATAAATTCATCCCCTCCCCCCCCCCACACCCACCCGTCGTACTGTCCATGTCGAATGAACAACATGCTATTTCACAGACAAGATAGTTTAGCACCCATGAATCGTGTCTCTTTCTCCCCTCCTCCCGTTCCATATAGAGTATCATAGGCCGCAAGGTGAAAGTGGCGATACAAGCAACTTCCTATTCACACGATAATTCCGTTTATTGATAAGGGTTGTATAGTTTTGTCGTAACGACCGATATAATCAATACATCGAGTCCATGCTATGTGACCATGCTATGTGTGTAGCTATGTAACCAGGTGATTTTTTAAACAAAATGTCTGTAATATATATTGGCACGCACACAAGCACATAGTCATGCCGTGAACTCGACTGAAATATTAATTAATATCGAGTAGGCTATGTGTGATCAGGTAAATTATTTTTAGTAACAGGCACAGATGGCTGTAATATATATTGGCAAGCACACAAGCCCATAGTCATGCCGTAAACTCGACTGAAATAATAATTAATATCGAGTAGGCTATGTGTGATCAGGTAAATTATTTTTAATAACAGGCACAGATGGCTGTAATATATATTGGCAAGCACACAAGCCCATAGTCATGCCGTAAACTCGACTGAAATAATCATCAATATCGAGTAGGTGTCCAGGTGAATTATGTTTTTACAACAAGCCCAGATGGCAGATAATATAGGTTAGCGCGTTTTCTGTTTTAGCTTCTTGTTCTGGTTTCCCTCACAGAATTGATGAAGAAACTATGACTTGTGATTGCTAGCACGCACGCACGCCCGCACGCCCGCACGCACGCACACACGCATGCACGTGCGCACGTGCACACACGCACGCACGCACGCACGCACGCACGCACGCATGCACGCACGCACGCACGCACGCACGCACGCACGCACGCACGCACGCACGCACGCACACACACACACACACACACATTAGCGACAATTTTGTCCTAAAATCTCTTGGTTCGTGATCAGCAAAATATAGAGCAGTCCAGTGTGCTTCACCATATTAGCAAACCAACATTAACTTCCCAATGTAGATTTGCTACGTGCGAGCAGTGCACCGGTGGAGTAATCAAACTGACCTGCCTATAGATATACATTTTAATCAGAGCAGAGAGATCACGAGAAAAATCGCGTGTGAAATTTCGATTCTCGTGCGCGATTTTCACTTCGCTATACGTGTTACTGCCTATGTTGAACCCAATAACCACCAAAAATACACAATCCACATTCAAGTACTGCAGCTGTACAACATTTGCGTGGAAATCTGACTTCTCGTGAACTGACAGCTATAGCAAAGCGAACAATATTGTGACTATCTTCAGTTAGTAAGAAGAATCTTCTTTTCCTAGGAAATAAAGGTAAAGACCCATAATAGATGATAAAGACCAATAACAAATCATCATATTTTTCTCCCTACTCCCATGAAACCCCTCGTCCAATCCCCATAAAAACCCTCTCCTTACCCCCATGAAAATCCCTCTCGCGTTCCCACGAGACCCTTTTTCCGACCCCCGTGATTCCTCTCCCAACGCCCATAAATTCCATCTCCCCTCCCCCATGAAATCCCTCTTCCTACTCCCATGAAACCCCCTCTCCCTACGGTACCCCCATAAAACCCTTCTCCCTACCCCCATGAAAATCTCTTTCGTGACCCCACGAGACCCCTCTCCCCTCCCCCACGAAACCCTTCTCCATAACCCCATAAAAATCCTTCTCGTAACCCCACGAGACCCTTCTCCCCTTCCTCATGAGATCTCTCTTCCTATCCCCATGAAAATCCCTTTCATGATCCCCAGTCAGAGATACATGGGCATGTTTTAATGTTAATTCAATCAGATTTCATGAGCCGTATGTGGAAGCTACTTAAGTGTCATGATATCATGGTTTACAAAGGACCACGTAAACCGTTACCATGTCAACGAATGTCATTTGTACAAACAAAGCTGAAATTGGTCAATGTTTACCGAAATCGATGTACATTCATGCACAACAGCGATCAAAAAATGTAACAAATGAACACAGACCCACAGAAACACATGTACATGCTCACACACAGTGAGGAGGACAGACAAAAACGCAGATGCACATTTCGCTTGCACCAACACACACCAACACACTTGAACACGCATGCACGCATGTACACACGAACGCTCGGACGCACGCGAACATGTACGTAAGTATACCTGCACATGCAGTCACACACGCTTGCACCGACACATGTACGCGCACACTCCTACACACGCACACAACACCCACACCCACACCCACACCCTAACTTTCACTCTCACTCTCACTCTCACTTCCCCTCTCTCTCTCTCCCTCTCTTTCCCTCCCCCTCTCTCTCTCTCTGCGTACGTGCATGGGTACGTGCGCGTATGTGTGACTGCGTGTGTACGAGTGTGTGCGTGCGTGTGTGGGTGCAAGCGTGTGTGACTGCATGTGCAGGAGTACGTGCGTACATGTGCGCGTGCGTCCGCGCGTTCGTGTGTACATGCGTGCATGCGTGTTCAGGTGTGTTGGTGTGTGTTGGTGCAAGAGAAATGTGCATCTGCGTCTCTGTGTGTCCTCCCTCACTCCCTCACGGTGTGTGAGCGAATACACGTGTTTCTGTGGGACCGCGTTCATTTGTTACCTTCTCTGCTCGCTGTTGTGCATCAATGTACATCGATTTCCGTAAACATTGAACAATTTCAGTCTCGTTTGTACAAATCACATTCATTGAATCAAGAGTGCATGATAACGGGTTCACGCGATTCTTTGCAAAATATATTTCGACCATGACTTTGGATGATAGAGCAGCTGTTTATAAACGCGGCTCATGAAATCCTATTACATTAAATCAGGTAGAAGCAGAGACATGCCCTCGCGGCTTTCCGCTCACTACTAGATATCCGCGCCCAATTTTCCTGCTGCCGCCTACGTCTGTATAATGAGACTGAGAGAGCGCACAGCACTCTCAGTATCTAGGCAATCAGACCGTGGCCTGTTTGTTCCCTTTTCTCCTCTATCAGTATTATATAGAAATAAATTTATCCCCTTCCCCCACCCCAATCAACCCGTCGTACTGTCCAGGTCGAATGAGCAATTAACATGCTATTTCACAGACAAGCTAGTTTAGCACCCATGAATCGTGTCTCTTTCTCCCCTCCTCCCGTTCCATATCGCGTACCATAGCTGTGCACGTAGGCCTCCGGGTGAAAGTTGCGATACATGCAAATTTCTATTCACACGATAATTCTGTTCGTTAATAAGGGTTGTATAGTTTTGTCGTAACGACTGAAATAATCAAGACATCGAGTCCATGCTATATATGCGACCATGCTATGTGCTTGGCTATGTGACCAGGTGATTTTTTTTAAACAAGCAGAGATGTCTGTAATATAGGTTAGCACGCATACAACCATATGTAGTTTTGTTGTAAACTCTACTGAGATATTTAAGAATATCGAGTAGGCTATGTGATCAGGTAAATTATATTTTAATAAGCATAAATGCATGTAATATAGGTTGCCACGCACACGCCCATAGTTTTGTCGGAAACTGGACTGAAATAATCATTAATATCGTGTTGGCGATGTGACCAGGTGAAATATTTTATAATAACAAGCACAAATGCCTGTATTTTTACCAAGCACACGCCCATAGTTTTGTCGAAAACTGGACTGAAATATCGTGTAGGCTATACGTGACCAGGTGAATTATTTTTTACCAGCAATTAAACACAGATATGCCTGTAATATAGGTTACGAAGCGCACGCCCATAGTTTTGTCGTAAACTCGACTGAACTAATCGAGTAGCCTATGTGTGATCAGGTAAATTATTTTTTAGTAACAGGCACAGATGGCTGGAATATATATTGGCACGCACACAAGCCCATATAGTCATGCCATAAACTCGACTGAAGTAATCGAGTAGCCTATGTGTGATCAGGTAAATTATTTTTTAGTAACAGGCACAGATGGCTGTAATATATATTGGCAAGCATACAAGCCCATATAGTCATGCCGTAAACTCGACTGAAATAATCATTAATATCGAGTAGCCTATGTGTGATCAGGTAAATTATTTTTTAGTAACAGGCACAGATGGCTGGAATATATATTGGCACGCACACAAGCCCATATAGTCATGCCATAAACTCGACTGAAATAATCATTAATATCGAGTAGGCTATATGTGTGATCAGGTAAATTATTTTTTAATAACAGGCACAGATGGCTGTAATATATATTGGCACGCACACAAGCCCATATAGTCATGCCGTAAACTCGACTAAAATCATCATTAATATCGAGTAGGCTGTGTGATCAGGTAAATTATTTTTTAATAACAGGAACAGATGGCTGTAATATATATTGGCACGCACACAAGCCCATATAGTCATGCCGTAAACTCGACTAAAATCATCATTAATATCGAGTAGGATATGTGTGATCAGGTAAATATTTTTTAATAAGGCAGGCAGCAGAATGGCTGTTAATAATATATTGCAAGCAGCACAAGGGCAGCATAGTCAGGCCTGCCGTAAACTCCGAGCTGAAACTAATCATTAATAACGAGTAGGTTAAGTTTAGGTAAGTCAGGTAAATTATTTTATTAATAAGGAGGCAGGCAACAGAGGGTGTAAATATATAATTTGGGGCACGCACACATTAAGGCCCATATAGTTCATTGGCCGTAAACTGCGACTGAAATAAGTCATTAATAAAGAGTAGGTTAATTTGATGTGTGAATCAGGCTAAAGTTATTTTTTAATCACAGGTTCACAGATGCTGTAATATATATTGGCACGGCATCACATTAAGCCAGGCATATAGTCATGCCGTAAACTCGACTTGAAATAAGCATTAATATCTTGAGTAGGCTTATGGTGATCAGGTAAATTATTTTTATAGTAAAGCGGCAGCAGATGGCTGTTAATATATAAGTGGCAAGCACACAAGCCCATAGTCATGCCGTAAACTCGACTGAAACAATCATTAATATCGAGTAGGCTATGTGTGATCAGGTAAATTGATTTTTAACAACAGGCACAGATGGCTGTAATATATATTGGCAAGCACACAAGCCCATAGTAATGGCGCGGTAAACTCGAGCTGAAATAATCATTAATAGCGAGTAGCCTATGTGTGAAGGTAAAATTATTTTTTTAGTAAGCAGGCACAAAATGCTGTACATATACTTGGGCAAGCATACAAGCCCATATAGTCATGGCCGTAAACATCGACTGAAATAATCATTAATATCGAGTAGCGCTTGTGTGATCAGGTTAAATTATTTTTAGCGTAAGGGGCAGGCACAGATGGCGTGGAATATATATTGCAGCGCAGGCACAAGCCCATATAGTCAGCCATAAACTCGAATGAAATAATCATCTAATAGCGGTAGGCTATTATGTGTGATCAGGGTAAACTTGATTTTTAAGCAAGCAGCGCACAGATGCTGTAATATATATTGGCAAGCACACAATCACATAGTCATGCCGCCATAAACTCGACTGAAATAAGCATTAATATTGAGTAGGCTATGTGTGATTTAGGAAATTATTTTTTAATAACAGGCACAAATCGGCTGTAATATATATTGGGGCAAGGCACGGCAAAGCAGCATAGTCATGTGCCGTAAACGCTCGAGCTGAAAATAATCATTAATATTTCGAGTAAGGTATGATGTGATAGCGTAAATTACTTCTTAATATCAGCAGCAAATCGGGCTGTCAGGCCTAATATATATTGGCAAGGCAGGCACAATCACATTAGTCCTCGCCGTAAACCGACTGAAATTAATGCATTAATATGCAGTAGGTCTATGTGGGATCAAGGTAAATTATTTGCTTAATATCAGGGCAGGCAATGCGGCTGAGGCCTAAATATATATTGGCAAGGCCCATAGCACATAGTCATGCGTAAACTCGACGGAAATAATCATAATCGAGTAGAGGCGGCATGTGTGATCAGGGAAATTATTTTTTAAAACAGGCACAGATGGCTTAATATATATGGCACCACACAAGGCCCATATAGTCATCGCCGTAAACTCGACTAAAATCAATCCCCTTAATATCCCGGTTAGGCTGTGTGACAGGTAAATTATTTTTTAATAAGGCAGCATCAGAATGGCTGTAATATATATGTGAATGTCGCATCAGCAAGCGCCATCAGTGCAGCCAGAGAACTCGACTGAAATAACATTAATATCGAGTAAGCGCTATGTGGATCAGGTAAAAATATTTTTTTTCAGGCCAACAGGCAAGGCAGATGGCTGTATGATATATTGGCAGAGCACAGCAAGCCCGTAAGTCATGAGCCGTAAACTGCCCACTGAACATAATCATTAATATCCGAGTAGGCAGCCTATGTGTATCAGGTACAAAGTATTGTTTAATAAAGCAGGCAGCAGATGGGCTGTAATATGATTTGCAAGCACACAAAGCCCATAGTCATTGCCGAGAACGTCGACTGAAATAATCAGTTAATATCGAGTAGGCTCCCTGGTGATCAGGTAAATTATGTTTTAGGCAACAATCAGCATAGGTGGCAGGTAATATTAGGTTAGCGCGTTTTCTGTTTAGCTGCTTATTCTGGTTCCGCTCCACAAGTATTGATGAAGAATCTTATGACTTGTCGATTGCTAGCTTACAGCACACACACACACACACACACGCACGCACGCAGGCGCACGCACCAACAGCGCAGCGCGCGCGCACACGCACAGTGCGCGGCGCGCACACACACACCCCACACACACACCACACAACACACTCACACACAGCACACACCACACACACACACACACACACAGCACCACAGCACACAAGCACACACAGCACACACACAGCACACTACACACACACACATGTAACACACACACACACAGGCAGCACACACACAACACAGCACACACCGCACAGCACACACACACACACACACACACACACACGATGAGGCGACCAATTTTGTCCTAAATTGCTGCTTTGGTTGGCGTGATCAGGCAAAATGAGAGGCAAGGTCCAGGTGCTTCACCATTAGGCAAACGCAACATTAACTCCCAATTGTAAGATTGGCTAGCGCTGCGAGGGCAGTGGGCACCCGTGGAGTAATCCAACTGACGCGTGGGGCCTATAGATATACATTTTAATCAGAGCAGAAAGACACGAGAAAAATCGGCGTGTGAAATTTGGCGATCTCGTGGGCGCGATTTTCACTTGCGGGCTATACTGTTACTGGGGCCCTATTTGAACCGCCAATAAGCGCACGGGCAAAAATGACACAATAACACATTCAAGTACTGCAGGCTGTAGTGCAAGCATTTTTTTTGCGTGAAATCTGACTTCTCGCGAAGCGTGACAGCTATAGCAAAGCGAAGCAATATTGTGAGGCAGCTTCAGTTGTTAAGAAAGAATGCTCTTTTTCCTAGGAAATAAAGTAAGACGCCATAATAGATGATTAAAGACGCAATAACAAATCATCATACTTTTCTCACGCTACTCGCCATGAAACGGCCGGCTCGTCCACAAATCGGCCCATAAAAACGCTCTCGTCTTTACGGCCCGCATTGAAAAATCCCTCTCGCGTTCGGACCACGAACGCCTTTTTCGCGACCCCCGTGATCGCCCTCCTCCAAACGGCCGCATAAACGGCATCTCGCCCTCCCCCATAGAAATCCCCTCTCCTAGCTCGGCCATGAAAGCGCCCTCTCTCCTAACGGTAGCCGGCCCGATAAAACCCTTCTGCGCCTAAGGCCCCGCGCATGAAAATTCTCTTTCGTGAGCCGCCTACGAGACGGGAGCGCTGCTCCCCTCCCCCACGAAAACCCTTCTCCATAACCCCATAAAAATCGCTTCTGCGAGAACCGCGCACGAGACCCTTCTCTCCCTTCCTCATGAGAATCTCTCTTCGCTATCCCGCATTGAAAATCCGCTTTCATGATGCCGGCCCCTCAGAATACATGGGCATGGTTTTAAATGTTAATTCAATCAGATTTCATGAGCCGTATTTGAAGCTACTTAAGTGTTCATGATATCATGCGTTTACAAAGGACCACGTAAAACGCGTTATCGCTATGTCAAGCGAAATGTGCATTTTGTAGCAAGGCCAAAGCTGAAAGTTGTGTCATGTTTACGCAGAAATCGAGTACATTCATGCACAAGTCAGCGACAAAAACATGTAAGGGGGCAAATGAACACAGACACCACAGACACACCACACTGCTCACACAAGTGAGGAGGACAGACAAAAAGTGCACGGCGGCAGATGCAATTTCTCTGCACCATACACACAGCCAACACAGCGCTGCAAGTCACGCAATGCACGCAATGTACACCCAGCGAACGTCGGACGCACGCGAACATGTCAGGCGTAGAGCTATACGCCGGCAAGAAAGCATGGCCAGTCGCGCACGCTGCAGCGGGCGACAGGCATGTACGCGCACACTCCACACACGCACACGCACGCGCGCGTACCCACGCACGCAGAGAGAAGAGAGAGAGATAGAGAGAGAGAGAGAGAGAGAGAGAGAGAGGAGAAAGAAGCCAGAGAGAGAGAAAGAGAAACAGCGAAAGAGAGAGACTCACACTCTCTACTCGCACTTATATGATGCCCACACACCTGCAGCCCGCACTCCCACGCACTCACGCGCACACTCAGCCACGCGCCACGCGCACGCACACGCACACAAACAAACACAACACATACACACACACATTCACCACACACACACATACCCACACACATACACACACCCATACATATACACACACACATATACACACACACATACACACACACAAACACACACAAACACACACAAACACACACAAACACATACACACACACACGCACGCACCCACGCACGCGCGCGCACCACACACCCACACACACACAGCACACACACACACACAGCACACACACACACACAGCCAGCACCGGAAAAAAACCTAGTAACTGCAGTAACTTATGTAAATCAGTAATGTAATCAATATACGGTGAAGTAAAGCAGCAGTACTTATCTTTCGGTGATTCTCAGTAGAGATCTTCCTCTCAACTCGTCTCCTTCTTCGTTTCCTCGTCATCATGACCTTAAAAGAAAATTGAAAAGGTTTAATTATAATTAAAATATAACAAATGTAAAATAATATTAAATATGACATAATAAAATTGTAATATAGTTGAGTGTAATAATTGAGTTATAGTAATTGATATACTCGCAGAGACACACGCGATCACACGTACGAATACATCAGACAATTGGCGATACAGATCAGACTGTTGGGTGGTTTGACCTACAATGTTATACTGCGCAAATCATTTTAAATAACACAGAATCGGATTGAAATAACAGACTTAACGGCTAGACTTACCGACGTACAGGGTTATAGCACGAGATTATGCCGTTTTATGGTATCTATCACCCTATTCTAGATGATACACTCACTACGCTACTCGATACATGTACATCGGCGTAAAGGGACCACGTACGAAGTACACGTACACGCGATTCATGCGGCAAATCGATCAATCTGAAATTTCGCACAACCATATAGACTTAAAGGCATAGACATAGAGAGTACAAATGAACGGGTAGAAGTACAACAACGTACACAAAATACGGACATAATTACGCAGTCACACAATATGATCGATCTCTTATTCCACGTACCTTGATTTCATCCATGCCGATCATCGTGTGTATCTGTAGAAAGTTGTGCGAACAAACACATGTTCTGTCTCAATACCGTGCCTGCACTGTCAACCTGGTCTGCCTCAGATAAGATGACAATAAATACATCTACGTGTAATGCCACACTAGCACAACATATAGGGTCTTCCTTCACGGTATTAAAATCAAATTGAAAAGGTTTAATTATAAATGCAATATAACGAATGTAAAATAATATTAAATATAACATAATAAATATAATAGTTATAGTAATTGTTATACTCGCACAGATACCAACGATAACACGTACGAATACATCAGATACGCGTGCATGGATAAGCCAGGAATTTTCAACCTTGCATTTCATCAAACGAGCGTATAACTCGCAACAACATAATCGCTGTTCATCTTGTAATAAGTCCATCGAATTTTATGACATTAATGCAAGTAATTTCGTTATATGATGAATGTAAAATTATGGAGAGACGGGGTTGGGGGGGGGGCAAACTTAAGATTTTACCTAGAGCGCTGCTTGGCCGCCGCTTGCAAAGCCAAGTCGACCTTGAACATTTCCTGTCGCGGCGCGCAGTGTCTTGGGCGTCTGAACCCGCACGCTCGGGCACATTGTCTAACGCCACGTTTTAGTTAAGGCCACCGCACACCAGACGATTTTTACAAACGATGAAACGATGAAACGATGAAACGATGAAACGATGAAACGATGTAGGTGTGCGGGTTCATTTGTAGACGATTTTATTTTTATCGGGTGATCGTTCCAAAATCAAACATGTTTGATTTTGAACCGATTATTTGGACGCGATTTTGTGGTGTGCGCGTGACCTCATGAAAATCGTGTGCGATAAATATTGAACAGCCAATAGCTGAACGTGCCCGTGTCACATGACATTCACCTTGCAGAAATTATCGTAGGTGTGCGCCGCACACCTACATCGCTTCATCGTTTCATCGTTTCATCGCTTCATCGTTTCATCGTTTGTAAAAATCGTCTGGTGTGCGGTGGCCTTTACGTAGGTACAGGTACATTTATTTTATTGAATTATAAATTTGTTAATCACGATCCTAAATGGCGCATATGTGCATCCAAATGTACGTAACGCCCCAATAGGAGCTTCCCAATTTTATTTTACGGTCTTTAATAAAAAATGAACGAATAATATCGTAGTAATGCAGTCAAGTAGTAATGAGGAATGGTCTTAATAATATAATGGAAAGTAACACGACTTATAGATACAATGTTAAACTCAACGTATTGTATACAAAATACTTATTTAGCGTATTTTACTTATAAAGCGTTATTAGAGCGCTGAGAAGACATATATATCTTATATCTTAGAAGAGCTAGCAGCAGGGACCATGCACTCTGCAATGTACATGTACATGTATATAAATTTCACACACGTACACACACGCGGGGAAAAATGAAGGTGTTAGATTCAATTTCGCCGCCTCGCGAAGTTAGTTACACACGGAAAAAGAACACAGGCGCATTTCTGACGTGAATTGGCATGTGAATGATTAAACCTGTCAGCAACACGTTACAGCGTGAGGCGTTTTGCAACTCGGCCTGTGGAAACCCGAATTCAGAATACTGAGGGAGATCTGAACTCGTATTGCTACTCGCTATCATTTTTAACATTTATATAAAGAACTCTCAGACGTATGGAACTAATGGAAAAATGGGCGTGAGGCGGAAGGAATGGCAACAATGTTATATATCTTAAACAAGGTTGAAATTGTATTATTTTAACTGCTCAACACTATTGCATTTATCAAATTTTTTCTCCGTGAAAAAGACATACACATGTATTTGTATTTAGGTTACATGCAATAAAGATTTAATAATAAACAATAATATTGATCGAGTGCATGTACATCGGCGTAAAGCCTAAAGGGGCGACGTTCTATAAATACATGTATACGCGCGATTCATGCGGCAATTTAATTAATCTGGAATTTCGCACAACCATATAGAGCGTATAAATAAATAGGTAGAAGTACAACAACGTACATAAAATACGTAGATAATTAAGCAGTCACATAATATGATCGATATCTTATTCCACATACCTTGATTTCATTCATGCCGATCATCGATGTAGAAAGTTGTGCGAACAAATACATGACATGTTGTGTCACAATAGTCAATACCGTACGTGTCCGCGCTGTCAACTTGGTTTGACCCATATAAGATGCCAATAAAAAAAGCTACGTGTAATGTCACACTAGCATAACATGCTATGTGTGTAGTTTTCGCCACTTCGCTGTCTTTTCGAATAACTGACGGCGATAACATGCATATTTTCCACGTATAAAAACACACAAACAGTGAAACACGCATAACAACCTTTCTCGACCATGGGGTCGTTGACAATGGCGCAAGTGGGCAGTGACGTATGTACGATTGTATTAGGGGTCGCCCGGGTCATTCGGGGTCGGGCTAGCGAAGGCGGATGTAGCGAGGATGCAGCCCGGACACTGCCAACTTTGTGTTGGTGAATTGCCGAATTGTACCAACTTCGCAACTTGGCAACTGACAATCGGCAGTGTAAACGCAAAAGTTGCGCGTCCAACCGATCAATAGCAACTAGTTGGAAGATTAGAACATGTTCTAATATCGTCAACTCGGAGTTGGCGTGTTGGACGTTTTTTGCCATGTAGCCAATCAGACAACAGCAATCAGGGGTGTGTCCCTCCACCCAAAGGCATGCCCAGAGGGTGACCATTTGCGCGCGCGTTTCTGCGGCACGTGTCTGAGTGTGGGAAATGATATTTGAGGTAGGCTACTTTTGAGTACATATACAGCCTTCATTCTGACTATTACATGACTATGTACAGGGGGGGGGCATTGCTTAGGTCGGGTTCATTATTGACTATGTAGGGGTGACCACCGCGGAGATGAGGGCGACAGCAAAACTATCTCTTGGAATTGTAAAAAAAAAGCTGCAAAAAGGTTGTAACCTTTGCTTTGCCACTCAATTACTGTGGCCGAGCAGGCGCGCCACGTAGCGGCATAATGCCGCAGGTATTAGGCGCGTACGTCATTACACATTTATATTAATTTGTTGAAATTGCTAATTTCACTAGAGCAAGAGAGAACGAGCGAGAAAGAGAGAGAGCGCGCGAGAAAACGAGAGAGAATGGGAGTAAGAGAAAGAGGGAGAGAGTGCAACTCGGTGATTTAATAACGGTGTTCGCGCATGTGCAATATCTTTTGAGAAAATTAATATTATG
The DNA here is from genome assembly GCF_000485595.1 of Priapulus caudatus. Taxonomy (NCBI): domain Eukaryota; kingdom Metazoa; phylum Priapulida; class Priapulimorpha; order Priapulimorphida; family Priapulidae; genus Priapulus; species Priapulus caudatus. Next base: position 169,494 of record NW_014577066.1, on the reverse strand, counting down.
CAATAAATATGCATTTGAAATGAAGAGAATGTTATCCTAGCATAGATTTATATGATAACATTCCATCAGTAGACCTTACTTGAGAAATAGGAAGAAGATCTTATGGTATGTTATGGCATGTAAGGTCCGCGCTGCATATACCAGTCATGATCATTAGGAGCGCGCCCTATAACCTGTAGCGTGCAAAACACCTACTTCACCCCCCCCGTCTTTAACCTTGCCCCCCTTGTCCCTCGCTCAACCTCCTGCTTTTTTACGGCCGCTCAGCTACGCTACCGCCTTTTCTCAGTCTCCCACCCTTCTCTCTCTCTCAGGCTCTCAGCAAGCTATATTATGCAGTTTTCGTCAGTCATCTCAGTATCTCAGCATAGATTTATTTAATAAATAATATATTAGATATTATTATGATAGGGTCCGGTTACACGTGTGAGAACGGCCGAAGAAAATTATCTTGGCAGTGAACGGTGAGTGGCCAACGCGCGAGCGCCATCTTCATGTACAATTAGCATAAACGCGGAATCTGGAGCGCGATGCTGCAAGCAAAGTGAATCTTGTAGATGGGATTTTACAATGCACACGTGACGTCGATTGAATGCCTAATAAGGATGCCTATAATACTATGCCTATGCCTATGCCTATACTATGCCTATAATATGCCTATAATTGAATGCCTAATAATTGAATGCCTATAAGGATGTATAACTTATTAAGACATTTTGTACGTGCGCGCGCGTACGCACACACGCACGTACACACATACATACATACGCACGCACGTAAGCGCATACATACACACGCACGCACTTACACACATACATACACACGCACGCACGTACACACACACATACGTACACACATGCGCACATACATACACACGCACGCACGAACACACATACATACGCACGCACGCACGCACGTACACACGCACATACGTACGCACGCACGTACATGCACACATACATACGCACGCACGCACGCACGTACACACATACATACGTACGCACGCACGTACACACATACATACGCACGCACGCACGTACACACACACATACATACGCACGCACGTACACACACATACACACGCACGTACACACACACACACACACACACACGCTGCCACGCACGTGTACATAATTTATATACATGTAGGCGCGTGTGTACGTGCACGTATGCGTACGTACGTTGCGCGCGTGTGTGTGTATGTACGCGCGTGCGTATGTCTGTAAGCGCGTGTGTATGTACGTACGCGCGTGCGTATGTCTGTACGCGCGTGTATATATGACTGTACGAGCGTGTGTATGTCTGTACGCGCGTGTGTATGTCTGTACGCGCGTGCGCGTTTATATGTCTGTATACGTGCGTGCGCGTGTATATGTCTGTACGTGCGTGCGCGTGTATATGTCTGTACGTGCGTGCGCGTGTATATGTCTGTGCGTGCGTGCGCGTGTATATGTCTGTCATGCGTGCGCGTGTATATGTCTGTACGTGCGTGCGCGTGTATATGTCTGTACGTGCGTGCGCGCGTTTATGTCTGTATACGTGCGTGCACGTGTATATTTCTGTACGTGCGTGCGCGTGCGTACATGCGCGCGCGTGCATGCGTGCGTACATGCGCGCGTGTGCATGCGTGCGTACATGCGCGCGCGTGCATGCGTGCGTACATGCGCGCGTGTGCATGCGTGCGTACGTGCGCGCGTGCATGCGTGCATACATGCGAGCGCGTGCATGCGTGCGTACGTGCGCGCGTGCATGCGTACGTGCGCGCGTGTATGCATATAGGATGCGCGCGAGTAAGATATTATAGGATATTATATAATATAACATAATATAGTATATGTGTGTATATATATAGTGTGTATATATGTGTGTATATATAAAAAGAATATATATATATATATATATATATATACATATATATATATATCCATAAAAAAAAGGTATGGAAACAAAGTAAAGTTTGAGTGTGAGGTGGATGTCCAACGCTAATTTAGATGTCATTTTTATCGAGTTGCACGTAATATATCATCGGTAAAATTAGGCAAGCAAATGTTGAATTTCTCGTGTTTTTGAGTGTCATACTCCTCCTATATTATCTTACTCCTGATAATAGTAATAGCATATATGAGATAATAATAATATATATTATATAATATATAATATATAATATATAATATATAATATATAATATATAATATATAATATATAATATATAATATATAATATATAATATATAATATATAATATATAATATATAATATATAATATATAATATATAATATATAATATATAATATATAATATATAATATATAATATATAATATATAATATATAATATATATAATATAAACCACCGCTGTCTCAACCATTGCTGCGTCTACCTCCGCTGTCTCAACCCCCGTCCTCCGTCGTCTTCTGCGCGCTCGCGCCCTGTGTGGAGGCTTAAATACTGATCTAAACGTTTTTACTTCGGCCGCAGCATCCCGCAACAATATTTGTCTATGCTAACGTGGATGAAAATTGCGTTCGCGTCTATCGTCGCCGTTGCGAGCCAAGATAAATATCTTCGGCCGACCTTATAGGCGGTCAACATGGGCAGGGGCTTGCCCTCGAGAGATGTGCATGGTAAAATCCGACCTTAAGTTTTCACTTTGGCCACAGCACCCCGCCACAACTTTAACCCATGCTAATGTACATGGAAATGACGCTCACGTCGCTCGTCGCCGATGCGAGCCAAGATAAATATCTTCGGCCGATCTTAGGCGTTCAACATGGGCAGGGGCTTGCTCTCGAGAGCTGTGCATCGTAAATTCACTCGTCTTGATAGGCGAGTCTTGCCTCAACCACCGTCCGCCCTGCACCCTTTACGCGGCGATGCTTCACAGATAGCTGGGTGAGCACAAAAGCTGAATCGGATTGTGCTGGGCGAGCCGAGGCGCTCGTTACCGCACACTTGTCCTCGCAGCGTCTCGTAACCATGGCGCTGCGGCGCAAAACCCTGTCGTCGCTAACCGCAGCCTCCGCTAAAGCAACAATGAAGCCCGTCGAGCTATACCTGCGTCCGTGTCGCATGCCGTGATGAAACCGCCGAAGGTTCATCGACATAAAAACCATTCGTAATTGAGATGGCTCGCTCGATGGGTGCGGTGCGGTGCGGTGCGGTGCGGTGCGGTGCGGTGCGGTGCGGTGCGGTGCGGTGCGGTGCCGACCGTACACGGCTGTCAATAGCGTGTGATTAAAGACACGCGACCCGGGTTTTAATCTCACCGATTTAATTATTTACGCGGTCGTCGCTCGCGTTCCTGCCCGTGTGCTACGTACAACAACCAAAATAAAGAGGGGAAGAGAGAGAGAGAAAAAAAGAAAGGGAACGAGAGCGATAGCGCGCGCGTGATAGCTAGATAGAGAGCGAGAGAGAGAGAGAGAGAGAGAGAGAGAGAGAGAGAGACGACGAGCGATATATATATAATAATAAAATAATATATATATATATATATATATATATAGATAGAGAAGAGAGAGAGAAGAAGAGGAGGAGAGAGAGAGAGAGAGAGAGAGAGAGAAGCGCGCGCCTGGATGCATTCGCGAGTCTAAAGCAGCTGCGTTCCCGAAAACGTGTTTTTTTTAGCGAGCATGAATATTTTATTTCACATTTATCATAAACGAGAGGAAATTAGGCACGCTCTGTTATCGTAACGAACCGCATCAGTTCGCGTACTAAGCGCTCTATATGCACTGCCAGACTATACAACGAACCATATATATGGGCGCGCTCTGGATCCCAGGTCATTATTTTCAGTTTTGGTTTGTTATATTTTTCGTTCGTTCGCTGAAGGACGTGCGATCATTACGCACCGTCCCTTCCCGAACGTCGGGCGCACACGGGGGCGACATTTCAAGCGGCATAGTACCAGCATGAGAACAGATACGGCACCACCCCTGTTCTATCTACCTATCTGCCCATGACTCTCGTGTTTTTTCGACTTCTTCTTGCCTGTACTATATACCTTTCTCTACCTCTTTCCGCATATACACTCTCTATCTCTCTCTATCTTTTTCTCTCCCTCTCTATCTCTGCTGTTATATACACATGTCCCCATCTGTCTATGTCTCTCTCTACCTCTCTCCAACTGCCATTGTCGCTCCCTAACTCTCTCTACATTTTCCCATCTCCGTCCGCTTTTTTGCCCTTCTCCGCACATCCCCATCTGCCCCGCCTCTCCCTAACTTCCTCCACATTTCCCCACCAGTCCTGCATCTCTCACTTTCTCCACATTTCCCCATCTGTCCCCGCATCTTCCTGCCTCCCTCTACATTTCCCCATCTGTCCTCGCATCTTCCTGCCTCCCTCTACATTTCCTCTATCTGTCTTGCCTCTCCCTACCTCTCTCCACATGGTCCCATACCTCCTCCCTCTCTCTCTACCTTTCGCCACATTTCCCCATACGTCCTCCCTCTCTCTACCTCTCTCCACATGTCACTATACGTCTTTCCTTTCTCGCTCTACCTCTCTCCACATGTCCCCATACGTCCTCCCTCTCTCCACAAGTCCACATACGTCCTCCATCTCTCTACCTCTCTCCACATGTCCCCATACGTCCTCCCTCTCTCCACAAGTCCACATACGTCCTCCATCTCTCTACCTCTCTCCACATGTCCCCATACGTCCTCCCCCTCTCTCTACCAGTCCACATACGTCCTCCATCTCTCTACCTCTCTCCACATGTCCCCATACGTCCTCCCCCTCTCTCTACCAGTCCACATACGTCCTCCATCTCTCTACCTCTCTCCACATGTCCCCATACGTCCTCCCCCTCTCTCTACCTCTCTCCACATGTCCACATACGTCCTCCCTCTATCTACTTCTCTCCACATGTC
>NW_014577066.1:161763-164041 GCF_000485595.1 Priapulus caudatus | reverse complement strand
ACACACACACACACACACACACACACACACACACACACACACACACACACACACACACACACACACACACACACACACACACACACACACACACACACACACACACACACACACACACACACACACACACACACACACATAGTTATGCACGCACGCTGTATATATGTATGTTAGGTATGGTAGCACGTAGCAGCCAGTTGACGATATGCAACAAGCTACACGCTACACCGCCTCACATGTACGGATTCATAGCAAATGAAAGCACGTAGTGCAACAAAATCAAGGTTTCTATGATCATCATATCTGATCAACAATGAAGCGCAATTATGTCGCTCTCTCTCTGTCTCTCTTTCTCCCTCTCTGTCTGTCTGTCTCTCTCTCCTTGTGTTTCTATCTCTCTCTCTCTCTCTCTCTCTCTCTCTCTCTCTCTCTCGTCGTCGTCGTCGTCGTCGTCGTCGTGTGTGTGTGTGTGTGTGTGTGTGTGTGTGTGTGTGTGTGTGTGTGTGTGTGTGTGTGTGTGTGTGTGTGTGTGTGTGTGTGTGTGTGTGTGTGTGTGTGTGTGTGTGTGTGCGTGCCTGCTCTGTATGGATCGCGGGAGAACTGTGATACGGCACAAGGCGAGAACGTCGCAGATCTTGTCCTTCGCCCGTCGGAAGACGACGATTGCGACTCGCGCGCTAAATGATGAGAACTTACTACCGCACTGCCACGATCTACCTGATCAGGTACATACACGTAATCTTGCGCACCGAGGACTTCTGCGACCATTGTTGACCAACGACATCGAGCTCGTTGTTTTTACCAGCGATATCGCGCTTACCTCGTTGTTCGTGTTTCGAAGTGGCTACGAGAACGGACGCGCTCTGTGCGCATTCACGTTCAGTTATTACGAACGGAGTCTAGTTGGTTCGACATTTGACGCCGGCGACAAGACTGATGCTGCAAGTCGTTCAGTATCTTGATCAACCCTTGTGGGTTCAGCCGTAAGGGACAGTGGTGTCAGTCTAGCCGACCGCGTGAGGGATTTTTCACATGCGTCTAAACAGAGGAATTGCTCCGACCTGTGATTGGAGGATAAAGATAGACCCCGCCCACTTTTCCATTTTTAGAGGATAAAAATAGAATTCGTGACGTTTCGTTTCACCGGTCATAGCAGCGCGTGCATATTTGCTAATTAATTAGACTAATCGCGCTTCAATAGACAAAATTCACAGAGATTAAGGCTAAGACATGTGTCTATAATAGCTAGAATTTATAGAAATGTAACTCAAATCGTTCGCTCCAAATGATAGTTAGTACACGTTCCTACCCGTCATAGTATAGCGTATGCGGCGGGAGTGGGCGGGGTCTATTTTTAACCTCCAATCACAGGTCGGAGCAGTTCCTCTGTTTAGACGCATGTTATTTTTTCGTGGTCACCATGGCGACTACGTAACGAATTAAAGAAAGTGCGATTAGCTGGACGAATCGATGTAACCAAATGGCACGTCCGTGGTAACAATTTCTCTTCTTTAATGTCTTGTTCTTCTTATTTTCTGTCGATGCCCTTACCATCGTATCTTGCCTCTTCGTATTCGCTTAGTATCTATACTATAATTTGGCTAATCTTGTGTGTGTGTGTTTGTTTGTCCTCGCTTTTCGCCCTGATTTGTCACTCAATCGCGCTAACTGAAGATATATTCAATCAAGAAATGCACCACGTTTTACTGGGAGATGGTTGGCTGCTGAGACAAAAAATTTAAAACAAGTTAAAAAGATTTATGTATTAAAGTCAAAAATTGCGAAAAATGCGATTCGTACAATAGATGGCAGTGCGTACAAATCCACATCACATACGTGGGAAATTATACTGCATCATCTTCGACTGCCGCCCGTAGTGAGTCGTAGGAGCCCCGTTTCATTAACCGTTCAAATTCCCCTTTAACTTTTTGAGTCTTTAGTATGTAGTTCTGACCACATATCAGGCATTAATTTCAAAATTAATTTTTTTTACTGACATTTATTTATAAAAAATTAAGGTTAGAAATTGAAAAAAAATCACTTTATACTATTTTTTACTATTATTATTCTTACTAATATTATTATTTATTATTATTTTTATGTCTTTTATCTTTATAATTATTTTTTATTGTTTTGGGATTGGATGCGATGGGAATGGGATGGGGTCGGGTGGCGATGGAATCGGATACGGATGCCCATGGGATTGCATGGGATGGGAGGGATGGATGGATGGATGGATGGATGGATGGATGGATGGATGGATGGATGGATGGATGGA
>NW_014577066.1:157930-161753 GCF_000485595.1 Priapulus caudatus | reverse complement strand
CACATATGTGGGAATTATACTGCATCTCTGTTTGGGATTGGATGCGATGGGATGGGATGGGGTCCGATGCGATGGGATGGGATGGGGTCGGATGCGATGGAATCGGATCGGATCCCATGGGATGGCATGGGATGGGATGGGATGGGATGGGATGGATGGATGGATGGATGGATGGATGGATGGATGGATGGATGGATAGATACATTTTGGGGTATTTTCCTTTCAACCAAGTGGTCACCGTCACCAACTGAGCACCTTTTCCCCTGCTCACTTATAGAATTGCGCTTTGTTTCTTCCCAAAATGTTTTTTTTGTTTCTGTTTTCTTTTCAGTTGCATGAAATATTTAACTTTAACGTGTCACTTACATGAAGTTTATATTTTAAAGCACGATTTGGTGGTTGTACGGGTATTAAAGTCTGCTAGTACTCATAATAGAAACTAGCCCGACCAGGCTGTGCGACGGATTGTCTATAGAGTATTCTAACCCTAGCAATACCGTTTCTTGGAGCTAAATAGAGACCGACTTCCTTAATTAACCTGTAGCACATTATGATCATAACAATGCACCTCATCCCAGTAGCTTCTTATAGATCAACCGCTCGGTGCCAGAGAAACAACGAATCAAGAGCAGATTAAATAGAAAAAAGTACTTTTTATTTATTCTAAAATTGACATCCATGTATTCAGCCGTCTATGCCAGTGACGTCGCGTCTCCGCCACCAGGGAGCGCCGCGCGCGCTAACAGCGCTCGTAACTAAGCAACGCGACGCCTGCAAGTCGCTCCACTAATACCGCAAATAATCGCAATACATGTCTCTACAGACATCCCACTGCACGACCACAGCTCACGCACGCACGCGCACTCAATTCACCTCTCCACTCTCCTTTTCTCTCGCCGACCAAAACACGACCCCAACCTGCGCGTGTTCCCAGGCGATCTGCGCCGCCGCTGCCACGGGCATGGGCATGGTGCGCTCGCATTTTAATGAGCACGCTCGCCGACTATCAATAGCAATCGACGCCGTGCAGCACCGGTTATCGACGCGCGGGCACGTCAGCGCCACCTGTCGTCAAGCCGACGTGCGGGTGAATACTCGCTGCTCGCGCGCGCAGCGGGTGGGTGGTTGAGCGATTGACGTGCGTCTATCGAGCCAGTATTTACATCGCGATATCTATACATAGAGGCGTTACTTGTTACGTGTTGACGACGCACTACGTTCAAAAGGAAATATGACACGACAAGCGACTCCAGTTGTTAATGACACACACACACGCACGCACGGACGCGCGGACGCATGCACGTACACGCATGCGCGCACACGCACGCACGCACACACGGACGCACACGTACGTTGCAGCAAATGACGACACGCCGGTATACGCGCACGGCTTGTGAAAAGTAGTTTACACGTCAATATTAGTCACTAGCAACAACACGCAATCAATGTAAAAGAACTGATGATAAAAATGTCGCGTTTACAGTAGCTGTTGATCGTCACCGGAATATTCCGAATCCGGATCCAGCGAACTCTGATTGAACTAATTACGAGCGAGCGGTAGGGAGGGACGGGGTGGGGTTCAGGTTACACTTCTCGAATTCGTCCAATGGAAACGTTTAAAAGGAACATAATATGAACAACGTCGATTATTACATATGCTAGAACGCCGTTCGCACATCCATCCCATCGGCGAATTTGTCGAGCATTTCACTAGCTATTACAAAATAATTTTAATAAAGAATGATCCCACAGGCAGACATGGCCCAGTTACGGCACAACATAGTCATCGGCGCTATAGAGGCCGCATCATGTAAATACATGGAAAATTAATCAAAAATACTAGTGTTAGCGTACATCTATATTTCTACCAGGCATGATACAAACGCGATTTCTTCCTTCTTTCTGCCACGCTCGCGCGCATTCTCCCTCGCCACCCATCTACCGGAATACTGGTCTTTATTCCCTTTATAATAGTAATACTATCCATAAGACTGATGTATACACACACATTGAAATATATTTAACGCGTACCTTTGCAAACGCCTGCGATAAACACAGACGGAAGACGGAACAGTTTAGAATGAACGAGTTATCGCGGCGACGTCCACACAAACAACAACAACAACAACAGCAACGACAACAACCCCCAGTGATGACGTCATCGATGACATCATCACGCACGCGCCACATTGTTGATGACATCATCGCGCACGGATAATTATTATGTTTCATGCAGACGGTAACCGCAGCGCAAACCTTAACGACCGTCGGCCCACCAGCAATCCCTGCGCCCACCCGCTTTACACGCTAACCGATAAATCCGAACATCTAGATACGCTGCTGATAGGAACTTGGAAGCACTGAATGACAATGAAAGAAGGTGTTGAGTCTAGTTGACCGAAGAGAGGGCAGAGGGGAGCATAAAGGGGAGGAGCACGACGGGGGTAGAGGGTGGAAGTAAATGTGGGAAGGGGGGGGTGAAGACAGGAGCAGAGGCAGGGGGACAAGGTAAAGCGACTTCTCTGCACAACGACGAAGCCTCAAAACCTCGTACTGCCAGCAGAAGTATAATCCATTCTTCGCAAATCGCACCAACCCGACGAAATGACCCCTAGATGGCGTCGACGGAGGAGGCCCGCGTGACCACACTCTCCACCTCTCCACTTGCAACCCTCCCATTGACACAGACAATGCGAACACAACACTGAATACATAGTGACTCCCCCCCCCCGCCCCGCCCGCACACTGCACATTTACTGGCTCAAATGTACATGCACATTCAGCAATAGCATAATTAAAAACACGAGTTATGAAAACCAGCTCGAAGCAAATTTTCCCATCCCCCCCCCCCGCTTCCTCCTCCTCCTCTTCTTCCTCCTCCTCGGTGATGGTGTGAGCGAGCTGCTCTCCCTCCTCCCGCATGTGAGGCGTGGAAGACGCCCCACTCTGCGTCGTGGTGGCGAGGTCTAGTAGATATCGTCACTGCCCTGGCCCGTCATGTGCTGCTTGACGCTGCAAAAACACAACGCCCTTCGTCATCACACACGTTGCAACATATAATACAACATACACCATACACACTACACATGCGTCTGTAACAACACACGATACCGCGTATAATACATATACACAACTCCGTCGACACACGCGATACGACATGTTACACATGCGTTATACTGGCAGCGGCAATGCTGATGTATTTGGTGGCCATGATCTTTCGACGTAGGCATTCGCGCATCCGTTGTTTACCCAACAAAATCAACGACTCGACGCGTATCACAGCATATAGCTGATCTATAGAGTCTTCTAGCTGACCCACACCCCTCCTCCCCCAGCGCTGGCTCGCTGCGACGAGGGGTCGCGTGGAGACCACACGCACCAGATGGCGCCACGTGGTCGTCGCACTGCCGGGCATCGTAGGGAAGATAGCGACTCATTGTTTCGTTTCGAAATCACAACAACAAAATCACTAGTCTTCCAAACGAGGCGGCGGCACGGTCGGCTCTCGTCTATCCACGGTTCTCTCTCTCTCTGATCAACATGTACACACTCGTCGTGCGCACACAGGTAAAAGGCACGCAGCAGCAGCAGCAGCAACAGCAGCAGCAGCAACAGCAGCAGCAGCAGCAGCAGCAGCAGCAGCAGCAGCACTAGCGATGTTCGCGCACGCACACGCGCAGAATCCGCACCTGGTGGTGTGATTCGCTGTGCGTCGTTTAACATTTAATCACTCTCCTTAATGAAGCGAGCCGGCAGCTCGCACGCACGCACGCCATCGCAACCATGGCGACGACAATAACGGGAGAACAGGAGAAACAAAAAC
>NW_014577066.1:156123-157867 GCF_000485595.1 Priapulus caudatus | reverse complement strand
AGCAGCAACAGCAGCAGCAGCAGCAACAACAGCAGCAGCAGCAACAACAGCAGCAGCAGCAACAACAGCAGCAGCAGCAGCAGCAGCAGCAACAGCAGCAGCAGCAGCAGCAGCAGCAGCAGCAGCAGCACTAGCGATGTTCGCGCACGCACACGCGCAGCATCCGCACCTGGCGGTGTGATTCGCCGTGCGTCGTTTAACATTTAATCACTCTCCTTAATGAATCGAGCCGGCAGCCCGCACGCACGCACGCCATCGCAACCATGGCGACGACAATAACGGGAAAACAGGAGAAACAAAAACAGGAGAAAAAAAGGAAGAAAAAGTTACAGCGGAGACGAAATAAGGATTTCGATTGCAAAAAAAACCTGGGCTCGATACAGGCCGCTCTCAGCAGCGGTGCTGCTCGCTCTCTCATATACGCACGGAGAAGCAGCAACACGGCCGGAGGATAGACTACGTCCGGGAGAACACACAGCATCGAAAAGGTTTCACCGTGGAATGCCCGTGGAGGCCTCTGAATTTCCTCGCGATTCGCAGTGACGACCCGCGATTGCGTACGCATACGCTACCGCACAGCACACGGCATTTAGCAATCGTGAATAATTGCCTACGTGTTGATACGCCGTGTAATATCATCAACGAAATTCAATAACAGCAAGCCATAGAAGAACTGGCCCGACTTCAATTAATATACCGCATAACGCGCGCGCGTGTACATGTGCAGCCATACAGACAAGCTCAGCAAACAATCTGGCAGCGTGCCAGAAACGATGAGCGACTTTTATGTCCATGTTATGTAAAATTTCAAGATATCAAACTCTTCACAGAAAAGTCGCCCTTAAAGGAACGCCACCCCCCCATTACTTGATATCATTCTTTTATACAGGCACGCAAGTTTGCCTACACCTTTTGCTTATTTCCTAATATCGGGTGAGATGATATAATATATTGAAGCGTTGAAAGCACTGGCTGCCTACTCTTCTCACGTTACTAGCATGTACACAATGCAATTAGTTATCAGCTGCACATATCACCAACCGTATGGAAAATAATACGCACAAATGCGTATTACATACCATATACATACGCCTCGAGGAAGAATACACCAGAGATGGGCAATGCGCACGCGTCCGATTTCGTACGTTTTTGAGCAAATCTGATACGTGCTCATACGGCGCTCATATATCTCGTACCTCATCTGCAGCAGGTACTGTGCGTTCTGCACGGCGTCGGGCGCTCCCGTGATCGTGATGATGCGGTCGTTGGAGCCGGGCAGGGCTTCGGCGATCTCGATCTGAGCACGCGACTGCGCGCGAATCTGTCGGATGCGCGCGCCTCCCTTGCCGATGATGGCGCCGGCGTACTGCGGGATGGAGAGACGAACACACGTGAGACGACGCGACATCATTGAGACACGGGTGAGACCGTTGAGGCATGCGAGATGCTCGAGATATGTGAGACACACGAGGTGGGCGACTGTTGAGATAGGCGTGACTGCCAACAGGCGAGAGATTTGAGACAGCTAAGACTGTTGAGGATGGTTGAAACAAATGAGACAGCTATGGCAGATGAGGCAGTCGACAGTTGAGACAGGTGAGAAACTTATGGCAGATGAGGCAGTCGACAGTTGAGACAGGTGAGAAACTTATGGCAGATGAGGCAGTCGACAGTTGAGACAGGAGAGAAACTTATGGCAGATGAGGCAGTCGAGGACAGGTGAAACAGGTGGGACTGTTGAGGC
>NW_014577066.1:148128-155116 GCF_000485595.1 Priapulus caudatus | reverse complement strand
GAGAGAGAGAGAGAGAGAGAGAGAGAGAGAGAGAGAGAGAGAGAGAGAGAGAGAGAGAGAGAGAGAGACAAGAGAGCGAGAGAAAAAATAGAGATAGAGATAGATAGAAAAAGAGAGAGAGAAAGATGAAAATAATGCTGCTCAGCAGAAACATCAACGAGAGTGCAGCGAGAGTGCAGCGCGAGTGATGTCTTCCCACATCATCGCTAATCGAATTAGGCAGCAAACCTTTCACTCACACCGGCACTCTCGCCACGAACGCGCGCTTGTTTATGCGCTCGCTCGCCGCCATTCTCCGCAAAAGCCACGTAATAGAATCTCGTGTCGCACACATCTGTTACTGGATTTCTCCGCTTCGTTATTTTCTGCGCGGGTGAAGATTCTAGAAGGCCGTCGCCATTACAAAATCGAACGACGACATTGCCGGGAGATGCAGGACAGGGTGGAGACGAAGCCAGGGGGCGCTGACTCAGAATCGTACTCACGTCTTTCGGAATGGTGACCTGTGTGCTGTTGCCTCCGCCCTCGGTGTTCATCGATCCCTGGTCAAACATCTGTCCTTGGAAGCCACCGAGCTGAAAGATAAGCTAACATTAATGTGCGGACCGCCGTGTGAGTGACAATCCGCCAATCACGACAATGATCACCAACTGTTTATTCACCATCATCAACCACTATTTTGATACTATTGATCACTACATTGACGACCATATCAACTGCCATTAATTGTGGTCACTAACGATGACTGATGACAAATATATTGATCCTCATGTTAATCACCACAGTGATCACTAATTATCACTATATTGATTACCATATAGATCACTTCGATTTGATGATTATCGACCAATACAATGAACACTACAAATGATTATCAATTGTGCCATTTCTGATCAAATGCGTCCTGGTAAGTAGACACGTGACAGAGACGCAAACCCACTCACCTGGCTGGACTGTCCCATGCCGCCTCCCATTCCTCCGCCCATGCCTCCGCCCATGCCACCGCCCATGCCACCCCCCATGCCGCCGCTCATTCCGCCTCCTCTGCCTCCGCCCATGCCTCCACCACGGCCACCGCCGTATCCGCTGCCGTTCATCGAACCCCTGTTGAGAGCAACAGCGACGCGTTAGCAGAAACAGGCTGTGTTCATACACAACGGACGGCTGTCACGACTATGCTAGGCACCGTTAGAGGGAAAATCCCCAGTTGTCCAGCTTAAGATTCTTATTTGTGAAGATCTTTATTCGTACGATTGGGGACATGTATTTGTGCGTGTGCATGGATTAAGCCGACTGCTCGTTCTATGGCAATGCACATTGTGACAGTGGCAGGAATTCGCCACGTAGCGTGGTGCCCTGCACTGACGCATACAGGTGGGGTGAAGGCGGTGGATCATCAGGGGTACAGGCCTCTTTCCAAGCGTTGATACCGAAAAACCGAGTGGAAAAATGCAAAATATTCATTTACGAGCATTTCAAACCCCCTCTATTTGACCTAGTTCCCCAAATTTCCTCCCATTCGAGCCTAGAAATTGCTGTATGAAGCACAAAAACAAGTGGCTCACCGCCGCTACGGGGGAGCTTCCGACACTACCCCACATCCCCCTTGCTGGATGCTTACAATCCATCCCTAGACGTGCCCACAGTGCTTCACCCTCCCTCGCTCGCAGCAGCCACCCACCCGAATCCTCCGCCGGCGCCGGTGCCGCGGCCTCCTCTGCCTCCGTATCCTCCCATGCCGCCGCGTCCACGGTCGATGAAGCCACCGCGCGGCCCGCCGCGGCCACGATCCCCGCCGAGCCCTCCCCTGCTGAAGCCCATGCCTCCCCCGCGACCGCCTCCGCCGCCGCCGCCGCCACCCCTGCAACAAGAGGGAGAGAGAGAGAGGAGACGTCAGCACACACAACAGAAAGCGAGACGAGTGGTTTAGCAGTCCGTCAAGCAGACGTATCGGCGTCGAAATGTTTTACAAGCATGCGATTAGACAGACTGCCGCTTAACCTGACTGCAAATTAAACATTTAAATTTGTTTAAAACTACGTTTAAATGCGTCAGGCATCAGCAGCTCTCACGAATAGCTTGCGAGGGCAGATGAGCTGCAGCAGCAGCAGCATAGCCTGGTCTGCAGGCAGGGGAATAATGCATGTGCGAGAGCTCGCTCGCAGCTATGCAACGAACACCACAGACACGGTAGACCACACCCACCTTCCGCCACGCCCCCTGGCGCCACTCCTGAGCCCCTCCTCGGACGTGTAGCCACCATACTCGTGGGCGTAGTACTCGTCGAAATTGTCCGGGTTGTAAGGCGAGCTGGGGCCTTTGGGCGGTGCCTGGAAAATAACGCGACGACGTATTTACAGCAACGAAAAACTGAACCGAGGGTTTCCACCAGCAGTTCCACGCCACTAAAAATGTTCATTACACACAATTAAGCACTAAATATCCCTTGTCATGGATGCCATCTCTCAGAACCTTGCCAACCTCTACTAAACAGTCGCATCAAACAACACCAAAACCCTTACAAATCCGGCGATCGCGTCACGCCGCACGGGCGTCCGCTCTCCACGATCCACCCTCCTCCGGGGTATGCCCTGCCCTCCCTACCTCCAGACGCACACGATAAGCACCTCCCCACCAGTCACCTACCTGCTGCAACAGCTCGTGGATCTGCTTGATGCAGTCGACGATGACTTTGGGCTTGCCCAGCATCTGTACGACTCGGTCGGTGGACGCGGGACACACCTGGCTGTAGACCTTGATGTTCGCTCCCGTGCTCTGCGTGGCAGTGAGGGTAGATTTATGAGGGGATGTACGTTTATGATCATATAGTTATATCATATTTATATGTATCTATTATAAAATGGATGATAGTACCTAACGTTAGTGCGTCATATTTTCTCCGAAAGTAGGAAGACTATTCGGTAAGCCCACACCCTCACAAGTGAACTGGTCCAATAAAGCGCAAACCGTCATTTTAGTCAACACGAGTCAGTTGAGTCAATTAAAGTCAACACAAAACACACCGTTGCTTCATTTTCCCTCACAAACAATGAAATTGATCATGATTGATCATCATTTTGATAAACAAAAATGAAATGACGAAGGCGAAATCACATTTGAATATATCTACTCGACGATTTCATGGGGTGAGGCACAGAGACACGCACGCACGCACACTAACGCATGCGCTCACGCACACTAACGCACGCACGCACGCACACTAACGCATGCGCTCACGCACACAGCATGCCTGCATCTAATATAGTCTCTAATCTAAGTTCGAAAATAGAATCTCGGCGCGCACGCCGTGACGGAATCTGAACACGTCACGACACGCTATCTCTCTCTCTCTCTCTCTAACACTCCGGGAACCCGTACAAGCGGGCCGTCGCTCGCCCCGCTAAAAGCACAGCGCCATTAACACGCGCTCACACGTGCAGGAATCCGGGTGACAACGGCCCCGTCTCAAGACGAAAAAATGCCAGAGAAGACCGCAAAGTGACCGTCTAACGACGACGCCGAGCGCTTAGCCACCGCCGCAAAACAACGCCTCCGTCGGCATTACGCGCCGAGAGAGCAGGCCAGCAGAGGGCGCTGCCACTCGTGCTTCATCTCCGTGTGCACTGTAATTGTACGTAGCGCCTAAAATGCTCTCTAAATAGCAGTGGGTGTCGGAAAATCTTCGGTAGCTGTCTGGTGTTCACGCTCCTATGTGCTTTATTGCAAATAGAGATTCTCGTTTTCAAAAAAACAAGCACATGCACTGCTTATCCAGCTGACTATTGGGAAGCACCCATAATAGAGGGAGATGGAGAGAACGAGGGCGAGAGAGTGAGCAGGAGCGCAGGAGGAAGGAAGGGAGAAAGAAGGGGGAGTGAGGGAGAAGAGAAAGACAACCTACTACGAGCAGTCTCCAGCAATCTGTCCGACTGACGTATAGATAGAGAACGGTAATCAGTCGCCTGGCTGACAACACGTAAGCGGATCAGACACACTACCCATTATCACTGCGACGTGTCCCCCCCCCACCCGACACACACACTGCAAGGTTACCCGAGCGTCGGCTCAGCTCGTTTTTTACGCGACGTCAACGATTTGTTGAGCCAGTCGACTCTCATTACCAACGATCGCGCAGACAATGCGACAGATAACTGCTCTGTCTTCTCACCATTTGTCGCCTCGTCGGATATTTACATCGCGAGAGGCAAGTGAGAAGGGCAGAGGAAGACGAGACAAAGAGCAGTCGCAGCCTTTGTTCACCCTCTCGTCGTTGTCGATCTCGCGACAATGCCCGCAGAAAGATTACATGTGCAGAGGCAGGACAAAAGCATCCCCCCCGATTATCTTTCACGCAGCAGAGTGCGAGAGCGGAGCGCACGCAGATGCGGAATCAAATGTCTGATCCAGGGAATTACTGGGTGGGGGGAACACTGGAGTAAACAACTAGGTAATCGACGACACGAGGCGCATCCGCGTTATGCGCGTGCGTGCGCCCGCATTTGCTTTTACGTGCCTCTGCCGTTCGTCGAGCCACGCGGTAACCAACCACTACAGCGACCACCACTTCCCCCGCTCATTATGCACGATTTTCGCATTCGTGCGCATACCTCATTAAATTTCTCATTTCCTGCGTGCGTATTTAGAAGCTAATACACGGGAAAGGTCAAAGCTAGTTACGCGGCCGCACGCGAGCTTTCGCCGCGAACAATGGGCCGAAAAACTACGGAGAGACGGGAGCGCCAAATAGACTAGTCAGATTGTTAGCTAGTCTAATACATTAGCTAACCAGTCCATTCAGTTAGGTAGCCAGTCTAACCAGTTGGCTAGCTAATATAGTCAGTTAACTGGCTAGTCTAATCAGTTGGCCAGCTAATGTAGTCAGTTAGCTGGCTAGTCTAATCAGTTGGCCAGCTAATGTAGTCAGTTAGCTGGCTAGTCTAATCAGTTGGCCTTGGCCAGCTAGATATTAGTCAGTTAGTGGCTAGTCTAATCCCCGTTGCGCCCAGCTATATATAGTCAGTTAGCTGGCTCTTACTCCCAGCTAACGCGATCATCCAAGTACGTATGCCACGAGAGCGAGAGGTGGCACCCTATTACTACGTGATCCACAGATAAACTGCGGGTTTCACCTCATGGCCAGTACACCTGCCACCAACTCCCCTGTATGTGGCGAAGGGAAAACCTTGCACATCCGAACGTGTGACCAGCAATTACTGAAAGCCTTCCCATCTGTTCGTTTAGAAGGCGCGGTTGTTTTCTCGGAACAGGATCATACCTTCAAATGCGTGACTACCACCTTGCAACACTATTAGATCCAACGTTTGCATCGAGCGCCCCCCCCGAGCCACCACGGCCCCGCCCTGGACAACGCCCCTGGTGACTTCACCTCGTTGCTCAGCTCGCTTGATCTTGTAGCCGGCGCGCCGATTGAATCCCGCCTGCCTGGCTTTGTGTACGACAGCGGAGGTCAGCCGTCAAAGTCCGGAGTCCTTGTACTGGCTGGTACTCAAGTGTCGAGATCGCACCATTAATCACCTGAGAAAAAGGGAGAGTAAGATGGAGTGGATGAGAGAGGGAGAAGGGGAAGAAGGGGAGAGATAGATAGACAGAGCAAAGGAGACGGGAAGAGGGAGAAGAAAAGGATGAGGATGAGGGAGAGAAGGGGGAAGAAGGGGAGAGATAGATAGATAGAGAGAGGGAGACGGAGTAGGAGAAGAAGAGGATGCAGGGAGATGGAGAGGAGAGGGAAGAAGAATAGAAGAGAGGAGGGTAGAGACACATGGTATAGGGAGGGGAGAAAGAAGGCAAAGATAAGTTAAGTGAAAAGTACAGAGCGGCTTAAAGAGACACGTAGCATCAGAAAATGAAGAACAGCGAGTGTCTCTGAGGCTTCCACACAAGACTAACAACTTCGGAGAATGACCAATAACATCCCCCCGGCTGGGCGGCCGGGCACCCCCCACTGCACTAGACCTTCCCTGAAAAAAAACTGTCTGAGAACAACATGCCTGCAGCACCATGGTCATCTCGTGTCGACATGATGAACGGCAACGGTTCAAGTAAGCAGATAATTCAGACTGCTTAGCTTGGGTGGGTGATGTTGCAGTGAGCTGGTAATGTCATGACTATGAGTCCGCCGATTCCAGGATATCCGAGGGTGGGATGGGGTTAGTGAGCAGTGAGAGGCTGGTAATATCAGACAGCAGTGGAGGTGGATGGGGGTTGGTGGATGCAGTGAGCTGGTACATGTCAGACTATGAAGTGGGGTGGATCGGGTTGGGTGGGATCAGTGAGCTGGTAATCCCCGTCGCTATGTGGGGGTGGGATAGAGGTTTGGTGATGCGGGTGAGCTGGTAATGTCATTCTACTGAACGCTGGGGGTTGGGGTGGGGTTGGTGTGCAGTGAGCTCGGTACATCAGAACATAAGAATGTGGGGGTGCGAGGATGGGTTGGTGGAGCAGTGACTGGTAATGTCAGACTATGAAGTGGGGTGGGACTGGGTTGGTGAGCAGTGAGCTGGTAGATGTGCAGACTATCAACGTGAGGGTGGGATGGGGGTGGGATGGGGGTTGTGAGGGCAGTGTGAGCTGGTAATGTTCAGAGCTATGAAGCTTAACGTGGGGTGGGTTGGGGGTTTTTGGTGAGCAGTGATGCTGTAATGTCCAGACTAATGAAGTGGGTGGGGTGGGGGTTGGTGGAGCAAGTGAGCTGGTAAAGTCAGACTATGAAGAGAGGGTTGTGAGCCGTGAGCTGGTAATTGGTCAGCCTATGAAGTGGGGTGTGATGGGGGTTCTGGTGGAGCAGGAGGGGTAATGCATACCTAGAAGTGGGGTGGGGTGGGGTTGTGGGTGAGCGGTTGAGCACGCGATGCTACCATCTCGAGCATCGGATGAGTGTCGCAGCATCACCCGTCGCAGGCGTATCCAGATCTCGCTCCCACGTCAGAATGCTGCAATGCACCACAACAATGCAAACATTAGCAAGAAA
>NW_014577066.1:145020-146975 GCF_000485595.1 Priapulus caudatus | reverse complement strand
GGGGATGAGGAGGACGATTGGAGGAGATGAGGAGGGTGGTGGGAGGGGATGAGAAGGATGATTGGAGGAGATGAGGAGGGTGGTGGGAGGGGATGAGGAGGGTGGTGGGAGGGGATGAGGAGGATGATTGGAGGAGATGAGGAGGATGGTGGGAGGGGATGAGGAGGGTGGTGGGAGGGGATGAGGAGGGTGGTGGGAGGGGACGAGGAGGATGATTGGAGGAGATGATGAGGGTGGTGGGAGAGGACGAATAGGGTGGTGGGATGATAGGTGTATGTGGTGATAGTGATATGGTTGAGATAGTCTAGATAGTGGGGGAGGGGACGACGACGTGAGTTGAGGGGGGGCGATGGCAAGCTGGCGACACGAGCAGGTACCAGAGCAAAAATCCATAACTGCAATCCGAGATAACAGCGAAACAACAACGAAGCCATTAAGTGAAAAACCAAGACGAGACGGGAGTGAAATCCGCAAAGAATACGCTGAACGTACGTGAGCCTACTAATACGCGCACACGCAGGGACACGCACGCACACAAACACACACGCACGCACGCACGCACGCAACAACGAACTGCAGGCAAACAAGACTGACGACGCTAAGCCAGGCAAGCTGGCGATCAAACTGCGCAATATTTTGATGGCATTTTTCTCCTCTCTTCCACGACACAATATTTTGCAACAACACCGCACGCTGCGCATGTGTATAGAGCACTGCGTACACACGAACACACAATAAGCCTCATCATCGCTGCATCATGCAGCGCGCATACGCCACGCAGCCGAACGCAGAGGCGAGGACAAACGAGGCGCTCACATACAAACACGCACGCACACACGCACGCACGCACGCACGCACGCACGCACGCACACACGCATATGCAGGTGCTATTCACCCTCTTCATATCTACCCCGGCAGCGCGATTTCCCGGAGAACACGGACAACGATCAGCGCCGCGGACTGCGTATACTTGCCCCTCGCGCACTCACCCGGCCGTGCAAGCATCAAGCTCTCGTTACTGTGATACTCTTAACGAGCTACTACGCGGCGAGACCGTACGGGTCGTCGTCGTCGTCGTCGTAGTCGTCGCAACACACGCGCACGCGCACACGCGCACTGACAGTCACGAGAATGCATCGATAAGTAAACAGCGGCTGTTTATAAAGAACGAGCCGAGCAACGAAAACTAACTAGGGAGATCATACCGTTCTGGGCCTTGGCTGTCGGGGACGGTAACGGCGGCTTTGTACTGTGGGCGGAGCCGTTGCGTGTTCGTTGGGCCGGGCATCGGACCAGGGGGGTCGGGCCATTCATTGTGGGTGGCGGGGCCCGCGTCGTGGACGGCGGCCATGTGTGGTCATTCATTTGGCCGGGCATGGGCCAAGACCCCGGGAGGGAAGAAAATAGCAAAAGGCACCAAGTGAAACATGCTGTAAAATTCACATGCGCGCGCACACACACACGATGGCGGCGAGAAGCGGCGACCGGTGGCGACCTCCTGTGGCAACTACTCTCAACAGCTCGCTCGCTCTCGCTACGCGAAGCGCCTGGCTGGCTAATTGGAATGATTGGCATTAATTAACCCAGCTTACTGCTGCATAGCTGCCACATTATACAATCATGGTTGGCAGGAGAGGGAGAAAGCATGAGAGAGAGAGAAAGGAGAGAGAAAGAGAAAGAGAGAGAGAGAGAGAGACAGAGAGAGAGAGAGAGAGCGCGCGCGCGAGAGAGAGAGAGAGAGAGAGAGAGAGAGAGAGAGAGAGAGCGCGCGCGAGAGAGAGAGAGAGAGAGAGAGAGAGAGAGAGAGAGAGAGAGCGCGCGCGCGAGAGAGAGAGAGAGAGAGAGAGAGAGAGAGAGAGAGAGCGCGCGCGCGAGAGAGAGAGAGAGAGAGAGAGAGAGAGAGAGAGAGAGAGCGCGCGCGAGAGAGAGAGAGAGAGAGAGAGAGAGAGAGAGAG
>NW_014577066.1:140221-145010 GCF_000485595.1 Priapulus caudatus | reverse complement strand
GAGAGAGAGAGAGAGAGAGAGAGAGAGAGAGAGAGAGAGAGAGAGAGAGAGAGAGAGAGAGAGAGAGAGAGAGAGAGAGAGAGAGAGAGAGAGAGAGAGAGAGAGAGAGAGAGAGAGAGAGAGAGAGAGAGAGAGAGAGAGAGAGGGGGAGGGGAGAGAGATTATTCACAGTGACACTAATTAACACCTTGGCTTGTGACTGCATCCTAGTGATTAGCTTATTTAATCCAATTATGACCTCACATGAAATACACT
Organism: Priapulus caudatus; assembly: GCF_000485595.1. Lineage (NCBI taxonomy): Eukaryota > Metazoa > Priapulida > Priapulimorpha > Priapulimorphida > Priapulidae > Priapulus > Priapulus caudatus. The sequence goes on along the minus strand of NW_014577066.1, from coordinate 144,755 downwards.
GAATGCCATAGCTATGCGTCAGCTGAACAAGATATGCTGATTAAATATTGCTGAATGAGATATGATTGGGATCCATGAATGAGATATGTGAATGAGCTATCCTGAATCAGGTAAGAATGACAAATATTAATAAGATATTGTGATATGTGACAAATGTTAATTATAAAAAGTTGGTTAAGAAAAGAAAGACAAATCTGCGTCAGATAATGTGAAACGTGCACGAGATATACTGAATAAGATAAGAATGGCATTGGATTACTATAAATTATAATAAATAATGAAATACGTGAATGAGATAAGAATGAGGTATGCTAAGTGAAATAAAGACTGAGATACCTGCGTGAGGTATGCTGCATCATATCCGAAAATGTGCTAAATGACAAATCTGAGATACCTTAATAAGATATGCTGAACAAGATAAGGAGATATGCTGGAAAAATATTTGGATGAGAAGTAGGCACAATTCTAACTGCTCTCCTGTGCTAATCTTTGCCCATCACAAAATATTGTTTTCTCTCTCTCTCTCTCTCTCTCTCTCTCTCTCTCTCTTTCTCCAGCTACCCACTCCACTAAACCTCATCGCTGATAACTGCCCAGTGATTACATCTCCCAAGTACAAACAATCATCGCCAGAGAGCGCCGAGAGGGGGCGCCACCGTGAGGTCAGACAGGGGTCACCGTGCCGGTCGCAGCTTCTCCGCGGGACACACGTCTACGTGTTGGTGTGACCGCGGGTGCCAAATGCTCTAAACGGGGGAACGCCTGAAATAGAACGACATTAGTGAGCGAGAAATGTCAGATTGGTACTGGTAGGTAGGTGGTGGTGGTTATGCGCACGTAAGGCCGGACGGTTTTTCCTTACGACCGTGCTGCCGCACACCTGCTAAGAGTGGAATTACTTCCACCAGTACCAATATGCTCTCTCTATCTGTGTCTCACACTCTCACCAGCTAATATAGTCAGTTAGCTGGCTAGTCTAATCAGTTGACCAGCTAATATAGTCAGTTAGCTGGCTCTTACTCCCCAGCAACCGATCATCCAAGTTACGTATGCCACAACGAGTAGTGCACCCTATTACTACGTGATCCACAGAGTAAACTGCGGTTTCACCTCATGCCAGTACAATGCCACACTCCCCCTGTAGTGTGCGGGAAGGGAAAGCTATCACATACACGTGTGGACCAGCAATTACTGCAAGCTTCCCATCTATTCGTTTAGAAGCCGTTGTTCTCGGAACAGATCATACCTTTATCGTGACTACCACCTTGCAACACTAGTTAGACCAACGTTGCATTGACGCCCCCCCCCCCACCACCACGGCCACCCTGACAACGCCCCCTGGTGACTCACCTCTCTCAGCTCCTTGATCTTGTAGCCGGCGCGGCCGATGATACCGCCTGCCTGGCTTTGGTGTACGAGCATGCGGATGTCAGCCTCAAAGTCCGAGTCCTTGTACTGCTGGTACTGCAAGTGTGGAGATCGGCAACCATTAATCATGAGAAGAAAGGGAGAGGTAAATGGAGTGGGAGAGAGAGGGAGAGGGGGAAGAAGGGGGAGAGATAGATAGACAGAGAAAGGGAGACGGAGAGGGAGAAGAAGAGGATGAGGGAGAGGGAGACAGAACAAAGACAGTAATGAGGAGAAAATACAGAGCGGCTAAGAGACACGTAGCATAAGAAATGAAGAACAGCGAGGTCTCGAGGCTTCACACAAAGATAACAATTCGGAGAATGCAATAACACCCCCGCTCCGGGCACCCACTGCCAGCTAGCTTCCTGAAAAAAACTTCTGAAACAACATCCTAATGTCATCTCGTGTAGACCATGATGAGGTGATGGTGCAGTAAGCAGATATCAGACTGTTACTTGGGGGTGGGGGTTGGTGGTGCAGTGACCTGGTAATGTCTGACTATGAAGTGTGGGTGGGATGGGGGTTGGTGGAGCAGTGAGCTGGTAATGTCTGACTATGAAGTGGGGGTGGGATGGGGTTGGTGGAGCAGTGAGCTGGTAATGTCTGACTATGAAGTGGGGGTGGGATGGGGGTTGGTGGTGCAGTGAGCTGGTAACGGCAGACTATGCAGTAGAGGTGGGTGGGGGTTGGTGGAGCAGTGAGCTGGTAATGTCAGACTATGAAGTGCGGGTGGGATGGGGGTTGGTGGAGCAGTGAGCTGGTAATGTCAGACTATGAAGTGGGAGTGGGGTAGGGGTTGGTGGTGCAGTGAGCTGGTAATGTCAGACTATGAAGTGGGAGTGGGGTAGGGGTTGGTGGTGCAGTGAGCTGGTAATGTCAGACTATGAAGTGGGGGTGGGGTGGGGGTTGGTGGTGCAGTGAGCTGGTAATGTCAGACTATGAAGTGGGGTGGGATGGAGGTTGGTGGAGCGGTGAGCTAGTAATGTCATTCTATGAAGTGCGGGTGGGATGGGGGTTGGTGGAGCAGTGAGCTGGTAATGTCAGACTATGAAGTGGGGTGGGTGGGGGTTGGTGGTGCAGTGAGCTGGTAATGTCAGACTATGAAGTGGGGTGGGGTGGGGGTTGGTGGAGCGGTGAGCTGGTAATGTCAGACTATGTGGGGGTGGGGTGGGGGTTGGTGGAGCGGTGAGCACGCGATGCTACTTACATCCTCGAGCATCGGGATGATGTCCAGCATCACGTCGCAGGCGGTATCCAGATCCGCTCCCACGGTCAGAATGCTGCAATGCACACAACAATGAACATTAGACACGGCCGCGTCGGCGTCGACCCCCTTAATTACCCACCGATACAGCCTCTTCCTCGTCGTCCTCGTGCTCCCCAAACCACCTCCTTTTGCCCACCCCCCAACTCCTTTGATCTCTTCTACCCAACCTCCAAATGTGTTCTAATAACCTTCTCCTGCAAAGTTTAAACCCATCTTTAAATCCCCTTACTATATTTCCCCACGCCCAGAAGCCGGCAGCTTCCCACCCAAAACCACCTCCCGCCCATGTATGCCACCCACAAGTTTCTTTTCGTCTCTTGATCCCCTCCCTCCCAACCACGAATCCCCTCGAACGGGACCGTCGCGTACTCACGAGCAAACACGCACCACGTTCACTAAAACGCAGTCTTCCCCGGCCCCGCTTCCCTACTTAAGTAAGTCGACCTAGACGACGAGCTAGAACGTCGAAATCTCCCTTCCCCCCACGCGCGCTCCGGCCGGCGTCGGACCGAGTCGTGCTGATCTAACCACATGCATCGACGCATGTCAGTGCTGTTTACGCGCCAACCTACCATCCACCCTACCTTGTCACGACGATCAGCTCGTGGATGGGGGGCGGCGGCTATGCGATACGGACAGAGGGCGCTGAGGCGGACGCTGACCGATCACAGACAGTCGAGCTTAAAGACGATCCACGGCGTGTGCTGCTCGATACACCCACTAGCTCTCTATACTACGCCTTATAGCTCTCTACTATGCCACTAGCCTTACTACGCGAGTTCAATGTCTAGGAACTGTCGCTGCGTGTCCGTCGACGAGCTAATGGCGGCCCGCGGGGTCATCGCGCTGCCACGCGTGTAAAGCTAACCACCGACTCTCACAGCTCTCACAACTCACGCCGACACAGACAATGACTCACAACCCGACGAGACGAAAAACATGAACTAGAGTGTAACAGACTCGAACTTGAAAAACGCCTTGAGAGAAAGACAACTTGAAAGAGAAGCACCCAGGAACACACACGGGAGGCACTGCGTGTACGACTACCACACATAGGTGGCACTGCATATACGTCCACCACACATAGGTGGCACTGCATAAACGTCTACCACACATAGGAGACACTGCATAAACGTCTACCACACATAGGAGACACTGCATAAACGTCTACCACACATAGGTGGCACTGCATAAACGTCTACCACACATAGGAGAAACTGCATGAACGTCTACCACACATAGGAGACACTGCATAAACGTCTACCCCACATAGGAGACACTGCATGAACGTCCACCACACATAGGAGACACCGCATGAACGTCCACCACACATAGGAGACACTGCATGAACGTCCACCACACATAGGAGACACTGCATGAACGTCCACCACACATAGGAGACACTGCATGAACGTCCACCACACATAGGAGACACTGCATGAACGTCCACCACACATAGGAGACACTGCATGAACGTCCACCACACATAGGAGACACTGCATGAACGTCCACCACACATAGGAGACACTGCATGAACGTCCACCACAAGTGAGATGGCATTTATGTGCACGACATAATGGGTAGGAAGCTCCACTGCTCGTAGGGGGAAGTACACATAAACACAGCTATTGAAAATGCGACAGTATTGTCCTGAGATGTATACCTATCGCATATATAATTCTATATTGCTGAATACAGGGTAATAACAAATACAGGATAAACACATGGACGTGATGGCAGATCTGAACTGAATGGGAAAGAAATGGCAAAAGAGTAAGAGAGCGAGCGAGAGAGAGAGAGAGAGAGAGAGAGAGAGAGAGAGAGAGAGAGAGAGAGAGAGAGAGAGAGAGAGAGAGA
>NW_014577066.1:139106-140211 GCF_000485595.1 Priapulus caudatus | reverse complement strand
GCACCTGACCCCCCCCCTCCCAACCCCACCCCAAACTAAAAAAATGTCTTCCGCGAAACTTCAGCGACAGCTCAAAAACGATCGCTTAAGGATAATGTAAGGGTTAGAGACGAATTTTTGGTCATAATTTTTCTATTACGAAATTGTTGCGTGTCGAAATTCACTACAAATTTTTGTACATCTTTTCAACTTATTTCCTAAATTAAAGCATTTAAAAAAAATTGGTTAAAAGTTTAGGTCCAAACTCTGCTGTTTCTGAGAAATAGCAAAAAAAGCATGTTTTTGTATAAATTCACAATTTTTGCTGTCAATTAATTAGCAATAAATAAAAAAAAAATTTGTTCGTCGAGAGCGTAGAGAGACATCTCTCGTATGTAATGGATATGAGAATTTAATTGAATTTGAAGAGTAGTTATGTTGCCATGCCTTACATAGTGTTACCGGTCCGTAACCCTTATAGTATCCTTAACAATGATAGCAGCCCGCGGGGCCAATGTTCAACGCGTGCCCGTGTTATCGCACAGATTAATAATGGAGGCTACGACACCGTCGCGGCACGCGCCTCCCATTTACCTGTCGTTACCATGATAGGTGGACACCACGATGACGATCACAACAACGCCTTTCGCCCGTTACCCTAATCTCTATTCATTGCTCTGCCAGGTTTGGGGCGAGTTATAATGCGCACTGTGCCCTCATACACACGCGCACGCACGTACACACACACAGCCACGCACGCACGCGCGCACACAGGCACGCATACACACACACACGCGCGCGCACGCGCACGCGCACACACGCCACTGACCGGAGTGCAACGCCACCCGCACTATAGTAATTCCCAGCCAGCAATCTGGGAGGCGGCGGCGGCGGCGGCGACGACGAAGGTGACAGCATGTCACGGAGAGGTACATAGAGACGATCAATGACAAAGCAGGTGGGTGGGTTCACGAGCAATTATTTCAAACTTCGCTCGAAAAATGAGAGAGAGAGAGAGAGAGAGAGAGAGAGAGAGAGAGAGAGAGAGAGAGAGAGAGGAGAGAGAGAGAGAGAGAGAGAGAGAGAGAGAGAGAGAGAGAGAGAGAGAGAGAGAGAGAGAGAGAGA
>NW_014577066.1:125978-138783 GCF_000485595.1 Priapulus caudatus | reverse complement strand
AAAAAAAAAAAGCAAGAGAAAAAAACAAAAAAAAAAAAAAAAAAAGAGAGAGAGAGAGAGAGAGAGAGAGAGAGAGAGAGAGAGAGAGAGAGAGCGAGAAAGAGAGCGAGAGAGGGCGTGAGGGAGGGGGAGCGAGAGAGAGCGGGAGGAAAAGACACACACATAGAGGGGAGGGAAGAAGGGAGGGAGCCCCGGGGAAGGAGAGAGAGAGAGAGATTCTCTTTCACGTCTTTCTCGCAGGCATGGCCACGCTATAGGCCGTCTACAAATTGCACACAATGGAGGATGGGGACAGCAGATGGGACGTAAAAATCGACGGAACGACGCTATTTCCCTCGACCCCATCCCACCCACACGCTGCCTCTCCCGCTACCACGCTGCGTCCATCACCACCACGCCCCTCTCTTTCCGCCACCAGCACACCCCTTTCCAACTACAGTATATCACACCCATCTTCACGTAGCACCCACGTACGCTTCGAGTTGCGTGCATGTGAGCGCGCTGGCTGTGGGGCGGGGAGGCGGTGACGGGCATGCGGAAGGCTGCGACAACAATCGCGCAATCCTGTAGTAGAGCTACTATAGATAGGCGCGCACGACCGCACCCCGCCTCCCCGTGTGCACACCTGCGCTCCGCCCGCGTGCTGATGAATCAATATAGTAATCACCGCAGGTAAGGCTATATCGCGGATTACGGCCGAATAATATGATTAGCCCGTGTGCTAAAAGCCTGGATTAAGAGCCGTAATCATATATCAGTGCCTAAGAGGGCAATTCAATGCGAAGAGCGCAGGCAGGCAGGCAGGCTACAAAAGCCTGGCTCGGGAACGACACGACGATAATATAACCTAACACGAGATCTAGAGGCACCCGCGGCGACGATAGCGCCGAAAAAAATCACACCCACGACATCGTACGGCATAGTTACATCTGCTTACAGTCAGTTTCCTACATTAACCCCTTGTCTATGAGCACCGAAAATTGTATCGTAGATCATCCAATGCGTTATTCAAGAATTAACAACATGCCGATGTCAATCCGAATGCAGTAGTCAGTATTACCTTTCCTACATATTACATATATATATATATATATCTATTATACATACATATATTATGTGTGCGCGCGCGTGCGTGCGTGCGTGCGTGCGTGTGTGTGTGTGTGTGTGTGTGTGTGTGTAATACTCGCTACAGCCTACATATATGCAGTGCACAGAACATGGAAATCTGCATCAATAGAAGCAAAATTGTGCAACCGGAACTCAATATATGCTGAGCAATATTAAAACTGCAAGCACGCGCGCGTGTGCGCACACACACATACGGTTACACTACTGCGGTAAACTATCAAGAGCTGCCAAGTGACGGTGACGCGACACGTCAATTAGTATACGAACAACATATAATCAAGATAATACATAACCAACAGACTAGGCCATCATGATAATTAGAAACATTTTCATAATGGTATAGCATATGTTTTACAGATGCAGTTTCTGAATTTTCTACTCTAAAGAGTAAACTATATTATATACACTATGGTGAAACAAGCCAGTTCCAGTGGGTGGCATTCTTTCGTTCTGACCGTAAAAAGCCACCAATCAAACAAACAAATAGCAGCAGCAGGAGCAATAGCAGCAGCAGGAGCAATAGCAGCAGCAGCAGCAGCAGGAGCAATGGCAGCAGCAGCAGCAGCAGCAGCAGCAGGAGCAATGGCAGCAGCAGCAGCAGCAGCAGCAGCAGCAGGAGCAATGGCAGCAGCAGCAGCAGCAGCAGCAGCACCGCCACCGCGTATGAAATGAACGTCCGACCAGGTATGTACGCGCCGACGTCAGCGAGCGAGCGAGCGAGCGAGCTGTCGCGATATTCAGCTCACCCCATCACATCATCATCATCATCATCATCATCATCATCATCATCATCATCATCATCATCATCTCCTTCAGCAGGCCAGGTGCGCGCACCTCATCAAAAGAACATCGCCCCCCCCCCTGCCGCCGCCGCCGCCGCCGCCGAGTCTGCTCTGCTGCCACTATTACTGTAGAAAGTGATTGAATAAATTGCTGCCGTTATGACAGCGCGATGGTACATCACGATCAGAACGGCAGCAGAACGAGAGAGGAGAAAAGCATCGAGATGTCCATATTAGATACTCAATAGCGCGACAATTGCCTTTGGTCTCGAGTAATCGCGATCGCAGACGAAATACACACAAACTTTTCGCAAAGCGACAATGACAATTTGCGCGACAAGAACGCGAGGACGTTGGAAAAATTGGCTAAGACGGCTCATCCGTGTTATAAGGTCGTTCGAACACGCGCTCTCGCGCTCGCGACTGCAGAGGCAAATCCGAGACGCGGCGAATTACAAAACGAGTATCATTCGACGATCGCACAAATTCGGAAAAGTGGCCCGCAAACACGAATGCCGCGACAAAAGCTACGCTAAACGCGTGTGCGCGCAACTGTCGACATATCAAATTCTCGACACTTAGCAACACTCGACTCCCCGAAGGCTCGCGTAGAAAAGGCAAAATAATCTCAACTGGGCTCCGAACATACAGAAAGCCCCATCTATCTCCTTCCTTTCTTTTGCCCTCATTTTTTCCCGCACGCACGCGCACACACGCACGCACGCACGCACGCACGCACGCACGCACGCAAGCACACGCGAACAACTGTCTTTTTCAATCTACAGGGAATTAGCTTTATTCAGACACTGCCACATAATAGGCTCGGCTGCTGTACGCACGCATGCGCTACTGCCGGCGCAGTCGTCGTCGCGGACGAAAAACGCCCGGACATGTATATATATATCAGAATTATATAAGAATATATATCCCTATTATCTACTTCTGATATATATATATATACACGCACGCACGCACGTACGCACGTACGCACGCATGCACGCACACGCACACACGCACACGCACACATATATATATACATATATATAGAGAGAGAGCAAGCTTGAGTACTTACGTCACTCCTCAGCCGCTTTATGTTCGCTCCTGCTTTGCCAATAATGGCACCGGCATTCTGCAACGCAGCAAAGGTGTACACTTAGCGAGAGCAGGCGCACACGCTTACAACAAAAAGGCATTAGTCCATGAATGTTTTCCGCGTTGCATACACGCTTGATACGATTTCTCATTCAGATTAGGAGTGTTTCGCGGCGCGGGGAGGCTACATACGTTATCCACGACGCAGGAAGGGTATATGGGGCGGTGCGGCTACTACGCGAGGGATAGGTTACGCATAATAACCGTATAAAACATTTCTACAGGTAGAGCAGCCTTATGCCTTGGGGAAAGTAGTAGCACAGTACAGTTAGGGTAGGCTTTGAATGCTCGCCCAGAGGCTAGCTATAATACAGCTACATGGTTGGTAGGCAGTAACAGAACAAAGAAACAAAAGCAAGAACAATAGAACACCCACGCGATACTTAAGTTCAACACACACACAGGTGACACGGTCAAAATGGAAATCAATATGGGGGTCAAACAGGGTCAATCAAGGATAAAAACCTCTCCTCCAACTCGCTCCTCCATAATTATACTATAAACGTTAACGGACATACAACGAAAGAGGCGTCGGAGTTACTGCTTCGGGTGGGAGTATATCCACGCTGAAATTCGCAGGGGAATTCCCGAGATGCGCCTGTCGGGCGCAATTAACCCACACTGCGGCCGTGGTGGCACCACCTATCTAATATATATAACCGCCCGTAGATTTCACACGGTGTGGCCACTGCTAGAAGATGCCTGAATCACGGTAATCAACCCCAAGAGGGATTCAAAGCCGTGTATGTACGCGAAGGCCAAGTCGAAAAATTCCTTTCGCCTCCGGCCACGTAGGCGCTCACGGTACGGTCATGTATCGTGGTAATTAACCCGCGAGGAAAACAAATTCCAATAAAACCCCCCATTCAACATCGCCTGAGCGGCCACGGCAAGGAAGAAATCGTTAGCGCCGCCCAGGGGTTTGACGGAGGTAGACACGCGCCGCTGCACTCACGCAAGCTCGCACACGCTCACACACACTCACTTATACACGCGCACACGCACGCTCGCACGCACGCAAGCTCGTATACACGCACGCACGCACGCACGAACGCCTGCACGTACACTCGGCGAGAAGGCGAGTACGTAAATTATTTGTTGCGAAATGTACTGCGGTTGGATTTTCTCATCGTAAATGCATACGTCGCCGTCGCCGCTGCGGATTCGTTCTGCTGACGTGCGGGTGACAGTCGCTGCCACGGGCCAGGCATGATTAACGTCGCGAGGCTGTGCGCGCGCACGCTGCAACGCACGCCATCTACAGATGGGGAGGCCAGACGCCGACGACATGGGGGGGAGAAACTACAATAATAGGGAGCTAGCACGTGATAACTAACAATGACAATGTAATACAGAAATATGGTACAATTTAATAATAATCGCAATTAGGGAATGGTATAATAGTCTTTGTTTAAACGGGCACGTGGGTCACAGAAACGCCTATGCGTGTCGGCCAATGAAAGCGCTACACATGACCGCGTGACAATAACCTAAGACAATAGAGAAAGGACGCGCGTATATAAACGAGAACGCCTTTGTGCGCTCACTTCGTCTCCCATCAGTTGACTTCTCGTCTCAGTCTCTGCTTGTGCGTGTGTGAACATCGTAGCCGTTTGAAATGTGAGTTATGTTTCTTGCCGCGTACACTATGTACACGTAATATGCCTTGTTTCATGGGTGTTACGTTAGCTTAAGTAATTGTTATTAAAGATATGATTGCACTCTGAATACGACGTATACCTCACTCTTCCGTCATTTATATACGCATATGATAGTCGTTTAGTAACAAACCTATATAGCGCGAGCACTAATAACGATCTATGAGAGTACAAGCAATGATAAGACCATCAATTACAACAACGACACGAGCGACGACCGAGCAAACAACAACAACAGCACAACAACACACAAACAACAACGACAACAACACAACAACAACAACAACAACAAAACAACAACAACGATGACAACATAAAACAACAGACAACAAAAACAACGAAAAAGACAACAAACGAGAAAAACGATGACAACAACGACAACAGCAACACAACAACAACGCCACGCGCTGCTTATCACCATTTCTACACGTTGCGGCGTGGTGGCTGGCAGGAGAGACGCACCTATGTAGGCACACGATAACACACACACACACAGCACGTACCGTTGCTCTGTAGCAGCACTCTCAGGTCAACCTGCGGCGAGTCGCGTCGTGGACGCTTGGTCTGGCCGCCATCACGCCCTCGTCGTCGAACGAGCGCTGTACCTGCAGCACGAGACAGATGACAGGGACAGTGAGAGCCAAGCAGCAGAGGTGGAGAGCAAGAGGGCGATTGGCAGAGGTGAGGGAAGAGAGGGAGAAAGCGAGAAGGGTTAGGGAGGGCAGGGGATGTTGGATGGAGAGAGTGAAAGGGAAGGAATGAGAGAGAGAGAAGAGAGGAGAGCAGAGAGAGAGAGAGAGAGAGAGAGAGCTGAGAGAGAGAGATTGAGCCGAATGATGGAGGCCGGTGGGAACGGAGTGGGGAATAAAAGGAGGGTGGGCGTGTGGTCGTTACTAGAACTGACGCGAAACAAGCACGATAACAGAACCTCCATTAAAAGAGAACGACACCAGTAAAAGCATTTAGTGCGGCAAATAAAGAATAACTAACAAAGCCCCATTTGGTTTTTTGATTTTTGGCCCTTCAAAATGACACTGATTATAACCGTGACCAACTGCCAGCCCACTGACCCCCATCACAAAGCTCTCGCGCTCGGTGAACAAACGCTGCTAACTGTCCCCAAAAGAACCTGGTGCCACAGTAAAACGCTAGTGACGCACTAGACTCCCATGCAGCGCGCCTACTTAGCCTCCCAACGCTACCGCGTGCGTGTACACCAAATGTACGTGTTCGTTAAGCGCGAGACTACGTACACGGCCACCACGTGGAGTGCTGTGTTGTGGTGCGTGTGTTGCGCGCGCACGAGACTATATATCTGTATATCATATATATATCTGCGCGCAGCGGTGCGTGCGTGCATGTGTGTGCGTGCTCTAGTTAGTTAGTATTTGCGAGGCTGCCGCGGTGAGTCCAAACTGTGGTGTGTGTGTGTGTGTGTGTGTGTGTGTTGTGTGTGTGTGTGTGTGTGGTGTGTGTGTGTGTTGTGGTGAGGGGGGGGGGGGGGGGGTTTTGGGGGGGGGGGGGGGGGGGGGGGGGGGGGGGGGGGGGGGGGGGATGTCTCTCTCTGCTGCTCTCAGCGTGCGAGCGCACGTGTCTGCGAAAGTTCGCGTGTGCGAGCGTTTTTTACGTGTGTTAGATTACACGTTGAATAAGAAAAATTACAGCTGAAATTCTTTTCATTTGTCATGATAATTCCGACTGGTTTACGAATAGCACGAATTATTTTGAGTGTTACTTAGTCTTAACATGCACTGATATGAGAATGAACCGAATACACAAAAGTGATTCCATTTCAGTTGGAATGTCAGCGGATGTGAAATTTACAGTAGCCGTAGCCTTTTAATTCTTTAGTTATCTAAATATACGCTACAATTATCACGCACGCCTATAAACTGCATTTATAATACATACTATAAGCCAAATCGATGATTAATTATAGGATTAAGAAATAACTTGTAATGTAGTTTGCGATATAATTGGCTAATGAAATTAAATGATTAAAAATAAAAATTCATGAAACTAATTATTTTAAATGATTGTATTGATTTATTTCTACCCCATGCTCTACCCCTCTCTTCTTCTCTTCCTTTCCCTCGCTCTCCCCTAACCTCATCTCTCTATCTCTCTATCAGGGTGACCTCGACGAATCTTATGTAAGAGGTTCTCACATTCTCTCGCGACTGGATAAAATTGCCATCCAATATACGCGTGAGCTGCACTACGCAACAAAGCCTGCGTTTAAGCACCTGACGCCCCCCCCTCCCAAACCCACCCCAAACTAAAAAAAAATGTCTTCCGCGAAACTTCAGCGCAGCTCAAAAACGATGCGGCTTAAGATAATGTATAGGGTTAAAGACGATTTTTGGTCATGCATTTTTGCTATTACGAAATTGTTGCGTGTAGAAAATTCGACGTAAGCAAATTTTTTGTAGCATGCTTTTTCAACTTATTTCGCTAAATTAAAGCATTTAAAAAATTGGTTAATAAGTTTAGGTCGCGCAACTCTTTGCTGTTTCTGAGAATAGCAAAAAGCATGTTTTTGTCTAAATTCAGCAATTTTTAGCTGTCAGTTAATTAGCGCTAAATAAATATTTTTTTTCTGTCGTCGAGAGCGTAGAGAGATGCTCTCGTATGTAAATGATATGAGTTTGATTGAATTTGAAGGCCACGTAGTTATGTTGGCGCAATGCCCCTTTACAGTGTTACGCGGTCCGAACCCTTACAGTAATCCTTAACAATGATAGGCAGGCCCGCGGGCCAATGTTAACCGTGCCCGGTTGTTATCGGCACAGATTAATAATGGAGGCTACGACACCGTGCGCGGCAGCGCGCCTCCCCATTTACCTGTCGTTACGCCATGATAGGTGGACACTCACGAATGACGATCACAAGCAACGGCCTTTCGCTGACGGCCGACCTCCTGATTCTATTCATTGGCTCTGCCAAGGCTTTTGGGCCGAGATTATAAATGCGCACTTGTGGCCCAAGTCATACAACGACGCGCACGCACGTAGCACACACACAGCCACGCCGCCCCACGGAGCGCGCGCACGCACAAGGCAGCGCACGCCACGCACACACACACAGACACACCACACACACACGCGCGCACGCGCGAACGAGCGCACACACGGCCACTGTACCGGAGTGCAACGCCACCGCGCACTATAGTAATTCCAGCCAGCAATGCTGGGAGGGCGGCGGCGGCGGCGACGACGGAAAGGTGACAGGCAGGTCAACGTGAAGAGGCACAAATAGAGACGAACAATGAGCAAAGCAGTGTAAGGTTGGCACGGAGCAATTATTCAAACTTTCCGCATTCGAAAAATGAGAGAGTGAGAGAGAGGAGAGAGAGAGAGAGAGAGAGAGAGAGGAGAGAGAGAGAGAAGAGAGAGAGAGAGAGAAGAGAGAGAGAGAGAGAGAGAGAGAGAGTCAGCGAGAGCAAATTTGCTAGCAAGATAGAATCTAGAAAACATTAAAATTATCTAACATTTTTTCCGCCAAAAAAAGAATCAGCCACGTCGTCGCGCTCTGTGATATTCTTCAGAAGCTCAGTGAGCAATATGCAAAGCACGCACTTCGTCGAAATTGTTTTTGCTAGTTTGTAATTACGGGATAAAGCGCCCAGCCTCCTTTGCGCGCGCATAAATTTGCCGAGCAAAATATTAGAGAAAATTAGACCACAAAACGATCGCAGCGGGCTGACGTGTCACAAAATGCTCTCATAGTCGTCGTCACGAGATTCGCCTTTGATAACAATTACAGCGACGGATATGAATAGCTCGAGGAGAGAGAGACAGACAGACAGACACACACAGAGAGAGAGAGAGCTAGAGAGAGAGAGAGAGAGAGAGAGAGAGAGAAAAGAGAGAGAGAGAGAGAGAGAGAGAAGAGAGAGAGAGCGAGAAGAGAGCGAGAGAGGGCGTGAGGAGGGGGAGCGAGAGAGAGCGGAGGAAAAGACACACCATAGAGGGGAGGGAAGGAAGGGAGGGAGGAGGAAGGAGAGAGAGAGAGATTCTCTTTCACGTCTTTCTCGCAGTCAGGGGCCACGCTATAGGCGTCTACAAATTGCACACAATGGAGGATGGGGACAGCAGATGGGACGGTAAAAATCGACGCGGAACGACGCTATTCGCTCGACCCCTCCCAACCCACAACGCTCCTCTCCCGCTACCCCCACGCTGCTGTCCATCACCACCACGCCCCCTCCTCTTTCCGCCCACCAGCAGACCCGCTTTTCCAACTACAGTATATCACAGTCCATACTTCACGTAGCACCGGCCCTCACGTACGCTTCGAGTTGCGTGGGCATGTGAGAGCGCGCTGGCTGTGGGGCTGGAAGCGGTGACGGCATGCGGAAGCTGCGACACAATCGCGAATCCATGTAGTAGAGCTACTAATAGAATAGGCGCGCTACCGACCGCACGCCCGCTCCCCGTGTGCACACCTGCGCTCCGTCCCGCGTCTGATGAATCAATTAGAATACCGCAGGTAATGAGCTATATCGCGGATTACGGGCCGAATAATATGATTAGGGCCCGTGTGCTAAAAGCCTGGATTAAGAGGCCGTAATCATATATCAGTGCCTAAGAGGGGCAATTCCCACTGCGAAGAGCGCAGCAGGCAGGCAGGCTCAAAAGCCCTGGCTCGGGAACGACACGACGATAATATAACTAACACGAAGATCTAGAGGCACCCGCGGCGACGATAGCGCCGAAAAAATTCAACCCACGACATCGTACGGCATAGTTACATTCTGGCTACAGTCAGTTTCCTGCATTAACGCCGCTTGTCTACTGAGCACCGAAAATTGTAATCGTAGATTGCATCAATTAGCAGATAATAACACATGTGTTATTATCGAGTGCTTGAAGACTCATCTCAATGCTTATTCAAGAATTAACAAACATGCGCGTATGCAATCCGAAATGCAGTAGTCATTATTTACCTTTCCTACATATATATATATATATTAATATATCTATTATACATACATATATTATGTTGCGCGCGCGTGCGTGCGTGCTGCGTGGGCGTGTGTGTGTGTGTGTGTGTGTGTGTTGTAAAATACTCGCTACAGCCTACATATATGAACAGTGCCCAGAAATGGAAATCTGGCATCCAATAGAAGGCAAAATTGTGCAAGCCGCGAACTCAATATATGGCTGACATATTAAAACTGCAAGCACGCGCGGCGTGTGCGCACACACAACTACGGTTACCACTACTGCGTATAACTAATCAGAGCTGGCCAAGTGACGGGACGCGAACACGTCGAATTTTAGTATAGCGACAACATATAAATCAAGATAATACATAACGCAAACAGACTAGGCGCATGCATGATAATTAGAACATTTTCATAATGGTATAGCATATGTTTACCAGATGAGCTTTCTGAATTTTCTACTCTAAAGAGTAAACTATATTAGTACACTATGGTGAAACAAAGTCCCAGTTCCGAGTGGTGGCATTCTTTCTGTTCTGACAGTAAAAAGCCACGCAATCAACAAACAAATAGCAGCAGCAGAGCAATAGCAAGCAGCAGGAGGCAATAGCAGCAGCAGCAAGGCAGCAGGAGCGAATGGCAGCAGCAGCAGACAGCAGCAGCAGGCAGCAGCAGGCAGCAGCAGCAGCCAAGCAGCCAGCAGCAGCAAGCAGGCCAGCAGCCAGCAGCACCGCGACCGCGTATGAAAATGGAACGTCCGACGCAGTGTATGTAGCGCGCCGACGTCAGCGAAGCGAAGCTGAGGAGCTGTCCGATAATTCAGCTCTACCCGCCCATGCAATCATCATCCATCATGAATCAATCATATTCTAATCAATGCATCAATCATTCATCTCCTTCAGTCAGGCCAGGTGCGCGCAGCCTCATCAAAAGAGAACATCGCCCCGCCCCCGCCTGCCGCCGCCGGCGCGCGCCGAGTCCTGCTCTGTCTGCCACTATTACTGTAGAAAGTGATTTGAATCAAATGCTTGCCGTTTATGACAGGCGCGATGGTTACATCAACGATCAGACGCAGCAGAACCGAGAGAGAGAGAGAGAGAGAGAAAGAGGAGGGAGAGAGAGCGGCGAGGGAGAGAGAGAGAGAAAAGAGGAGGGAGAGAGAGCGGGAGGGAGAGACGAGAGATGACAGAGTGCGCGCGAGAGAAAGAAAAGGAGGGCGGATAGAGAGAGAGGGCGCGGAGAGAGAAGAGGAGGGCGGGAGAGAGAGTAGAGAGGAGACGGAGAGAGAGAGAAAGAGAAGGAGGAGCGGAGAGAGAGAGGAGCGAAGCGAAGAGAGAGCACGAGTAGGGGGAGGGAGGGAGAGGGGGGATGAGATAGGGAGGGAGGGAGGGAAAGGAGGATGGGAGAGAGAGAGAGAAGAGAGAGAGAGAGAGAGAGAGAGAGAGATCAGAGACAGAGAGCAGCGAGAGAGAAGAAGAAAGAGAGAGACAGAGAGAGAGAGAGAGAGAGAGATAGAGAGAGAAAGAGGCGGGTGAGAGGGGAGCGGAGAGGGAGAAAGAAGGCCAGCGAGCTCTATTTTTTCACGCGCGCGCGTGCTGCACGTTGATTTGTTTATTTACTATTAGTATATACTTAGTTTCTTGCGCTGCGCGTTATTTAGACGAACACCATGCGATCATCTCATGATGCGATATATATATATATATATATATATATATATATCAGGAAAAGACAAAGGAGTTTGACACGTATTTGGTATTGATTTCACTACATTTTGTCGTACGAGTTCGATGTAAATAAAAATACAAATGTATACAAACATGAGCTTCTTTTGTTCACTGGTCCTTAATCTTCCGGTAGTATTACAAACCGCGTAGCTTCCTTCGTTTTGACTTAAATCGTACTTTTGAACGACATGGTTTTCACGTTATTTACCGTCGTGTGGCGAGGCCAAGCGGTAAATTCGGTAATGCTGCGCATACACAGCAACAGGAAGGAGGCGCGGCAGGGCTTTTAGTTTTAGGCCGTAGTCTAGCCGAGTGAAGAAAATGCTCTTATAAATTAAGTTACGTTGCACCCATGCTGGGTTTAAAAATTAAAACTATTTTACATTGAAACTATAGTTAGAATTATTTTTTCACTTTATTAACTCCTGATATATATATATATATTTATATATATATATATATATATTTATATAATATATATAATATATATAAGTATATATATATACATATATATATATATATATCAGAAGGAGGGTTCCCCATGCTAGCCATCTCCCCTATCCCGTCAAGGAAAAAAACCCTCCCAACCACATGGCTTCCCCGCCATGCAATCCGCCTCTCCACCGACGTTAGTCTCGCCCTAGTGCCCGCCTTCTCCCACCGCCCACACGGACACGTATAGTAACGAGGGTGCAGCACTAACCTCTGTACTCTGATCCCCCATCATCTCCGTATCCGTAATCTGAGGAAGCAAAAAGAAGACACATTAATCAGACGTCCAACTCAATATACCGACGCCAATCCCCCGTTATCGTTGCCCCATCTTACTATAATTTGCCGAATGTTGTATGTATGTATGTATGTATCTTTGTTAATGAAAGGTTCCGTCAGTTTGGATTCAAATAGCGCCAAATTCACAGAAGAGATCGATGAATACACGGGACTGGTTCTAAACTATACTCGGTTGAAAACGGTAAAAAAGGCGTAAAAAAGACAAAAAAACAAAAAAGGTAAACATTTGCCTGAAAATAGGGGGCGCTATATCTTTGCCTTGCTAATATCTCGCAACGTTGTGCTGCATGCACAGAGATTTTGGTAAGCCCAATAATGTAAGTAGAAATAAGCATGTAATAATGAAGTTAAAATGTTCAGTAGCTACTTTGGCATAGTTTTCTATATGAGATTTACAAGTTGAATTTGATCAGAGCAGATATCGGATCGGGGGCCGGTCGTCGATCACGTATTTCATATTCACGTATTTCACGTATTTCAAACATCTGCAACAACTAAACTCTCCATATAACACCTTACACATAACACTACTGGTAACACATGCATCACAGTCACTAAGAGTGAGTGAGTGAGTGAGTGAGTGAGTGAGTGAGTGAGTGAGTGAGTGAGTGAGTGAGT
>NW_014577066.1:124051-125265 GCF_000485595.1 Priapulus caudatus | reverse complement strand
GAGAGAGAGAGAGAGAGAGAGAGAGAGAGAGAGAGAGAGAGAGAGAGAGAGGGGGGGGGGAACAGAGGGGGGCTGAGTGAGTGGGTCATCATCAGGTAATCAGTACTCTATTATGGCTGCCTATAGTATAGTACCTAAACGCACGCACACACGTACGCACGCACGGACACACGCGTTGCAGCATATCTGTTGTTTCACACGCCTTATTATACGCGGATATTATTTTCCTCGCCGTGTAACACCTTCCGCTCTCCCCACCCCCCATACCGCCACCCCGTCGGTACTCCCTCCCATCTGCACAGTCACGTCCACGTCCCTCCTTCCGTAGGCACCGGCGGTTTACGGCTAATTTAATATCAACGCGCTTCTCTATAGGCGCATTTCCGCGCTAACAAACACTCAACGAGTTGCGCAAACAGTATCGTTTACGCAGGCCATCGCCAGGCCAACCGTAAGCGCCGGCGGTTAATTAGATGCCGCATTTTAATTTGAAATGTAATGAATACACGCACGGCCGCAGACGCGCGGGTCGACACGCACGCACGCGCGGGGGAATAGGGGCAGGCAGGCGGGCAGGTACGCGGGTAGGTAGATATCATAGGCAGGTAAACAGGCTGGCAGGTATATAGGCGGGCAGGTATATAGGCGGGCAGGCAGGCGGGCAGGTACGCGGGTAGGTAGAGACAAGACGGTCCAGCAGGCAGGCGGCTTCGAGGCGCAGAGCGCACAAAGGTGACTTTTCACGGCATTGAAAGCCGGCCCGCGCACGCACGCCCGGCGCACGCACATGCACGCACGCACGCACCCATGCACACGGTTGCTACGTAGACCGTATATAATCACCCGGTCAAGACTTTCTCTGCACGATGAATAGAGTCGCTCGCTGTACGGCGAGTCCAGCACAGAAGCTGGCAGAGATGCATGTGCGTGGTCGCATTAGCACGCGCACACTTGTTATCAGGTCAAGCAGCCAACCTGGGTGCTAATGAGCCA
Source organism: Priapulus caudatus (assembly GCF_000485595.1). Classification (NCBI taxonomy): domain Eukaryota; kingdom Metazoa; phylum Priapulida; class Priapulimorpha; order Priapulimorphida; family Priapulidae; genus Priapulus; species Priapulus caudatus. The sequence goes on along the minus strand of NW_014577066.1, from coordinate 124,272 downwards.
CGGTAATTACCCTCCACGGCAACCTGCTACTGCTGCTACTGCTGCTACTGCTACTACTGCTGCCGCTGCTACTGCTACTGTTGCTGCTACTGCTGCTGCTGCTGCTACTGTTAGTGCTGCTGCTGGAGCTACTGCTGCTGCTACGGCTACTGCTGCTGCTACGGCTACTGCTGCTGCTACGGCTACTGCTGCTGCTACTGCTGCTGCTGCTGCTACTGTTA
>NW_014577066.1:120065-124041 GCF_000485595.1 Priapulus caudatus | reverse complement strand
GCACCTACGCACGCACGGACACACGCGTTGCAGCATATCTGTTGTTTCACACGCCTTATTACGTGGATATTATTTTCCTCGCCGTGTAACACCTTCCGCTCTCCCCACCCCCCTACCGCCACCCCGTCGGCACTCCCTCCCATCTGCACAGTCACGTCCACGTCCCTCCTTCCGTAGGCACCGGCGGTTTACGGCTAATTTAATATCAACGCGCTTCTCTATAGGCGCATTTCCGCGCTAACAAACACTCAACGAGTTGCGCAAACAGTATCGTTTACGCAGGCCATCGCCAGGCCAACCGTAAGCGCCGGCGGTTAATTAGATGCCGCATTTTAATTTGAAATGTAATGAATACACGCACGGCCGCAGACGCGCGGGTCGACACGCACGCACGCGCGGGGGAAGGGGCAGGCAGGCGGGCAGGTACGCGGGTAAGTAGATATCATAGGCAGGTAAACAGGCTGGCAGGTATATAGGCGGGTAGGTGGATAGGCGGGCAGGCAGGCGGGCAGGTACGCGGGTAGGTAGAGACAAGACGGTCCAGCAGGCAAGCGGCTTTGAGGCGCAGAGCGCACAAAGGTGACTTTTCACGGCATTGAAAGCCGGCCCGCGCACACACGCATGCACACGCACGCACGCCCGGCGCACGCACATGCACGCACGCACGCACGCACCCATGCACATGGTTGCTACGTAGACCGTATATAATCACCCGGTCAAGACTTTCTCTGCACGATGAATAGAGTCGCTCGCTGTACGGCGGGTCCAGCACAGAAGCTGGCAGAGATGCATGTGCGTGGTCGCATTAGCACGCGCACACTTGTTATCAGGTCAAGCAGCCAACCTGGGTGCTAATGAGCCACGGTAATTACCCTCCACGGCAACTTGCTACTGCTGCTACTGCTACTACTGCTGCTACTGCTACTACTGCTGCTGCTGCTACTGCTACTGTTGCTGCTACTGCTGCTGCTGCTGCTACTGTTAATGCTGCTGCTGCTGCTGCTGCTGCTACTGCTACTGCTACTACTGCTATTGTTGTTGTTGCTGCTGCTATTGCTATATATTACTGCTGCTGCGCACCGCACGCGCGCGCGCACGCACGCACGCACGCACGCACGCACGCACACACACACATATCGAATAGCCCTAGAGTGCCAACCGTAGTTGCACGAACATCGACCATGCCTGCGAGAAGCTCTCTGCACGCCACGCGAAAAGACGACGACGTCCGTCTACGAAGGAATTACGCAGCGCCATCTCGGAGCGTTCGGGCGGCTCGCAAGACAAGCCAATCAGCGCTTTTATCTCTCCGGCCCTTTCTGGCCAGCGCATTTAGTCGTAGTCAACTGGAAAACCAGATTAACTTTGCTTGCTGATGAGTGCTGCAGATTTGCTAATCAAATGACTCGCTGCGAACTATAGAGTGGCGTACGTGCGCATACACTGAAAGGTTAGGAGAGGGAGGGAGGAAAGGAGAGGGAGGGAGGGAGGGAGGAAGGGAGAGAGAAGCAGAGAGGCAGAGAGGGAGAGAGGGAGAGAGGGGGGGAGGAAATGCAGAGATATGGAGAGAAGAAGGAATAGGGTAGGAAGGCAGAAACGGAGGAGGTGGAAAAGAGTGCAGAAGGTGGAGGAAGGAAGGGAAGTCAAGAAAGAGGAAAGAATGCAGGATACGATTAGCAATGAAGCATTATTTAGCGATGCAGTATTCACAGTGAAGACAGGCTGGCTGGTTGTGCAGTCATAGAAAGCCGAAAAAGAAAGCTGAACGATATGCGCTAGCGATACAACGGGGTTGCAAGAGAAGTAACGCACGCACTCCCGCACGCACGCACGCGCTCGTGCGCACACGCACTTGCCACGGCATCCCTGAATCACCGCACCTATGTTGCCCCCGCGCGCATGCGCATGCGTGCGAGCGTACATATGAGAGTGAGAGAGGGGATATAAAAGCAATTGCATCCTCTATCAGGCTCGCTGTTCGGCAGGGCCGCTGGTAGAAGAAGCCACAACCGCCGTCTGTCAGGGACGCAGAATCGTCTGCGTGGCGCCACCGCAGGAGAAACATCATCAACGCCCCCCCCTCCATGAGAAGAAGCCCAACACACGGTCCATAGCCATTCGTATCAACGCACGCATACGCTCTATATGTTCCTAGAATGAATTTCATGCTAGCCTACCTAACACACAGATATTTTACGTAAAACGAACACTCGCTGAAACTTAATCCGCGCACAACGAATTTCAAGTTTAAAGATTATTCATGCAACCGCATGCGATACCCAGCTAGATTAAAGCCTACGGCGTATATAATTATTATATATATATATATATCGACTGCACATTTCGAGGCTGCCCTTTGCAGGGACCACTACTGCACAGCTGTCGCTCTCCTTCATGCCACCCTCCCTCCCCATTTCTCGTTACGCGCAGCGCAAACAGAAGACGAGGTTTTGCTTATTCAGGCTTTCGCTCGACTACCGCGCGCTCGGAGCAGGAAATTGATCTACTACAGGAAGGCTGGCTGTGTGGCGCTAGGAGAGATAGATAGAGAGCGCACGCGAGCGACAGCGAGAGCGAGAGAGAGAGAGAGAGAGGGGAGGAGGGTGAGAGCGCTGTCGCCTCGCGCGGGTCAATACATTCGCCGCGCGCTCTGTTTGTAGCGCCAACAAACCCAAACAAGCCGGGATCAAACAGGCCAGCAAAACCGTTGATCCACGTACACGCGGGAAAGCGGAAACCGTGCGCGCGTCGTCGCCGCACGAGCATATATGCTTCCGATGGCGACCGCAAGGCGGCGCGCCGGCGTATGAACATCCGAAGCTGGCGCGACGGGGCGAAGTGGGAGAAAACCGATGCGTTTCCCCTTCGTTTTGTCAGCTCGTTGCGCGGAAATGCTCTGACAGATTAGACGAGTTTTGCGTGTTTGCGGTTAGTATCAGCGGACGCGTGCACACCTGTACAGTATATATACTGGCAACTGTAGTGGTTTGTCATCATGATCAGACCCGCTAAGCCAGAATGCTTTCAGTTGCCAGTTATACACGCACACGCAAACGTACGCATGCTCGCACGCGCGCACAAACGCCATGTGTGCACGCACGTGCAGCTGACAGCGACGTTATACGTTCTCATCAAACTAATAGCGGGCAAAAGTGCACCGCAGAGACACATTTAACCTCATCGTATCTGTGCCACTCCAATGACTGCATGCGCGTGTGCATGCGCGCGTGGGTGCGTGAGTGTGCGCGCGTGTCTATGTGCGCGAGTCCGTGTGCATGCGCGCGCGTGTGTGCGTGTGTCTCTGCGCAAGTCCGTGTGCATGCGCGCGCGGGTGCGTGCGTGTGTGCGCGCGTGGCGGGGGGTCTCGGACACACATGCTGTTGAACGTCACCTGGCAGACGCGCGGAATGCTCGCGGCGCGGCTATAACTACCTGCCCATCATTAGCCGCCACAGCGCGTCGCAGGTCATCCGACAACTAAACAGCTGACAGCCTAATATGTCTTCTGCCCAATTTGTTAATGACAGCCGCGCCATTGATTAATGCGTGACGCGATGCGGCGGCCATATGTAGTCAATATATATACCGCAGCTAGATCAGTCCGCGCATGTATATATATATGTGTTCATGCTGCTATACGGTGCTTTCTCTCTTTCTATTCGCCGCTCACTCCCTGGCTTCCCCCACCCCATGCTACTTCTGCCCCCTCGCTCGTTTTCTCCCCTTCTCTCTGTCTCGATCTAGCTACCTGAATATCTTCCCCCTTGCTCTCTCCGACTCACTCCCGTTCTCCCCGTTCTCTCATGGTTGCACTCTGCCCTTCCTCTTCCACCCACCACTCTCGCCCCTACGCCTCTCCCCTCGCTCTGTCTCTCACTTTGCTCCCCTCTATCTTTCTCTGCCTCTCTCTCTCTCTCTCTCTCTCTCTCTCTCTCTCTCTCTCTCTCTCTCTCTCTCTCTCTCTCTCTCTCTCTCT
>NW_014577066.1:116765-119096 GCF_000485595.1 Priapulus caudatus | reverse complement strand
AGAGAGAGAGAGAGAGAGAGAGAGAGAGAGAGAGAGAGAGAGAGAAAGAGAGAAAGCGGGGTAATACTCGAGTATGCGATCATGCTCTGCAGCGTCTCAAGTCTCTGCATATATAGCTTATATCAGGAGCTAATAATGACAAAATTTGTCATTATTAGCTCCTGCTTATATATAGTTATTCCCCCCAGAACACGCTAGCGCCGTGCAAGGAAAGTAATTGGACGAATAAACCTATCTACGCCATTGCCACTCAACAACATGTCATTCGTACGTCAATGCGCGTAGATTAATGCAACTATAAATCCACGCCTAGCCTGTTTCTCAGCTCAAATGACATCGCAGGTGTTTAAAGGTGTAAAAGTTCTACAGTTCTTCCGTTAAAAGCTTTAACAGTTGCATGTGTATTTGTGAGTAAATCTAAATGTGCCCTGCACGCATGGTCGGCGAGACGGCAGCAGTGCGGGGAGAAACGAATAGGAGAACTAGCGGCGTCTCCTCTCTCCGGCGCACACTCACCGCTCGGCTCTCACAGATCAATTACATACATGCACACGGTGCAGAGAAATCGCATTAGCAGCGAGCAGCTAGTGCGGGGCGTACCCACGCGCCAAGCTAACGAGAAAATTCGCTTACGCGTGCGTGCGTGCTCGACGGATAAAACAGCGGGATACTGCTCCACCGGTCCGACCGACGATCACCTATACTACACGTGTACACGCGAGAGCTCATGTTACGTAGGCGAGAGTGCTGCGACGTGACTCACATATTTACGTTCATACTTGTTGTAGCATGCAAAATGATGCTTATGTATAATGTATATCGTAACCTATATATATTATTATATTATATATATTAGAATAAAGCCGTCTATATTATACACGACGTCTTCGACCATCACTGTCTACGATCATAGACCGACGTGTAACGTGTGACATCAAAAACCGTCCCTACATTGGCGCAGTTAAGAAGCTCCGCCATACATTGTAATCTAGGAAGATGTGGACTCCGACATAAAATCTCGATGATAGTAAATAGAGATAAATCTAGTACACGTCCGGATGTTTCAAGGACCGATTTTCGCACGAATTATTCGACGTTAACAACGTGTATACGCACGATATATAAAACAGCGAGGCATTTAGCCAGCTAACACAACGGGCGATTCTATTTAAGCCCGGCGCACACGTCACTTTACTCAACGTGTGCGCGTGCGCTGAGTAAATTTACTCAACACTGGTACTCACAGCGCATGCGTTTAAATCATTGTGCGCCCAGTATTGGCTGCGCACAGTCACGTGATCTCTATTACCACGTGTTCCTTGAGTAATTTTACTCACGTGTGCGGCGAACGCTGAAAATATTACGCGTGAGTATTTTGACTCATGCGTCATTTTACTTGATTAAAATTACTCCAAGTGACTCCAAGTGACTATCAAAAAAGGGGGCGCTAATAGCTTCCGTAGCGCATCATGCTGGCCTATACTTAGTTACATAGTTACACGAGCGTATAAAGAAGGTCCTTCTTTATACGCTCTTGATAGTTAGTTATTCAGTGAGCAGACAGGTGTGTGTAGGCTTCCGCATCGCTGGGGTAGGCTGACTGATCTAACCGGTATATCTATCTGCATTCACGCGCGTGACCAATGGCTTGCTTTACCAGCCTCACCAATGCTAGCTCTAGAACTATAGCCCTTCACTCTGCCACAGGCAGTGCTTGTGACAGAGGGCTTGAGAGCGCAGGGCTATAGTTCTAGAGCTACCCCAATACCGGCAAGCCAACACGGACGTAGCATGCACCTTCAACTCGCCATCGGGGGGGGGGGGCGGCTTATGATCAACGATGTCTATGAGATTATATAACGAAGGATCTGTGAGATTATATGAAGCGAGCACAGACAGAACTCGGACTCCATCAGCGCTCGTGCGGCGCGCACCTGCAGACGCACGATATCGTCTTCAAATCGCGACGCCGATTTTGAATATATCATTCGAAATATCGCGCACTGGCTTCGGCTGCTATAGGCGGATGCGTAACCTAGCAAGCTGGTCACGAACGCGGACCCGAAATGTTATTTAATTTGAAAAAAACGTTAGTTTGACGAAACGCAGAACTAAATTTACTGCAGTGTTTACATTACCACTCTAAACCATTCACAGTTCGACTACGGCACTGTAAACTATAGTAAACCGGCCGCGCACACACACCGCATACATATAGACTGATTCCAAACGTCTCCGAGGCTGGATTAACAAACGACTTGTATATATATATATATATATATATATATATATATATATAGTATACGTACGACGACGACACGACGAGGAGTA
>NW_014577066.1:105923-116755 GCF_000485595.1 Priapulus caudatus | reverse complement strand
CGTCCGACGTACACACCACCACTACTATATAATACGTAGTACTACCTAACTACGTACCGTACGTCGTAAGTAACTAACTAACGTAGTACTATATATATATATATATATATATATATATATATATATATATGCACAGGCTGCACACCAGGCGATCAAAGAACGTCTGTATATAAGCTTCAAATCATGCAATCCTACAACTTTTACATATCACGTCCATATTACAACCACACGAGTTTTAAGCTAGAAACCAAGTGTCATGCTCTTTCTAGCGCTCCTTCTCTCTACCCACTCCCTCTTCCGATCCAGGTACCCCCTCTCCCCTTCTCAAATGCAATTAGAATCATTCGCTCTGTAAAGTGAGGTTCGCTTCACAAAACACTCCAACACGAAATGGTGCTTCACAGAGGACGTAATGAGCAAGCTAAATTCGTATAAACACCGCGAGTGAAAAAGCACAGCGGAGGCTACTTACTACTAAATGCCGCGCAACATAGCCTACTATTGCCATCCACCCACTTCTTCCCCTTACCACACACACATACGTCGACACCCGTCACCTTCTGCTGAGCATGATACGAACGCAATTTCCTCGATTGCAAATATGCCTACACAGTCCGACGCAAATGCAGCGCTACCTCTGCAAGGGATGTAAGACTGACAGATATCCGTCGCTTGGTTACCGTTCTTAACACCATTACGCCAATGAATTCTGTCCGAGTCTCCCATTGCCGCCGCCGCGCGCGCACTGCTGACAGGTGTAGAGTATGCACTGACTAAACTACTGCACGTCATCATTACTCAATGAAATCGCTCTCACTCTACCCCCGCCCCTTCTCCCCAACAACACACGTAAACACAAACGCACACACGCTCGCTCAGTCACACGGACGCGGAACCATTCCAAACATATTACTGTGATCATGCTGTGATGCAGTATAACGGCCTCGTCCCCCGGTGGGCGAGGGATGATTGGTTAGTCTCTGGTGAAACGGTGGCGACCCAACAGTGTCTAGGAGGTGCGAAATTTTCAGTGCGGGGCTTCCCTCAGTCACCGGAGGAACCTGTCAACGCGGCGAGCGACACGACACGAGGCAGGGGTAACCACAGCGCGTGCGTGCGTGCGTGCGTGCATGCCGTATGTGGCAGCAGCCCATTTCCCCTCACCCTCGACACGTGTGTGCGTGCGTGCGTGCCGTATGTGGCAGAAGCCCATTTCCCCTCACCCTCGGCGCGTGTGCGCGCGTGCGTGCGTGCCGTATGTGGCAGAAGCCCATTTCCCCTCACCCTCGGCGTGCGTGCGCGCCATATGTGGCAGCAGCCCATTTCCCCTCACCCTCGGGCACAGGCGCGCGCGTCAGAGCGGCTCCATTGCGCGCGCCGGTGCAATAATCGCGCATGTGTCGAATATAGAGCCTAAATCCTAAATCTCTTTCCCTCCCCCCCCCTCGGCATGCCCCCTTCTTTCCTCTCCACTCTTTCTCGCCACGCTCTCCTCTGCTCCCTGCCTCTGCGCTCACTTACGGGAGATGTATCAACTGGACGATAATTAATCGGTAAAAAGCTTGAGAGTTCTGATCACGTCTGCATGAACTTGCTGCGCGTAGGTCGGGTTACCGATGGAGGAAGGAGGGAGGGAAGGGGCGATCGGGAGGGGGGGGACTGCATCGTATAATCGGTCCTGTAATGACGACGACGCCTGCGAATTGAACGCACTCATTCATATGTAATCTCCTACAAATGAGTGCGCGGGGAAGGGGGGAGGACTCCGGTAAGCTGACCTGTAGCCTCAATAGAGGGGAAGGGGTGGTGTCCACTAAGCTGGCTTGTAGCGGAGATACAGGAGTGGTGTCCACTAAGCTGGCTTGTAGCGGAGATACAGGAGTGGTGTCCACTAAGCTGGCTTGTAGCGGAGATACAGGAGTGGTGTCCACTAAGCTGGCTTGTAGCGGAGATACAGAGGCGGTGTCCATTAGGCTGGCTTGTAGCGGAGATACAGGGGAAGAAGGTTCTCTACTAAGGAATGAAGGGAAGGAGGGAGGTAGGGCGGAAGGAAGGGAGGGGGCGGGATGTACTAGCTACGGAGTAAGTATAATATACGTATAATATATATATATATATATATATTATATATATAGATATACCATACTATACATTCGTGCTACGTAACGGAGGCGTACCGAATCCCATCTAACACCCTTCATTCCTCTCCAACATCGCACCCTAACACACTGATCGTGTCCGAGAACCCCCGACGTCCAGACACCGGCACCGACTCTCAGACCCTCTACTGCACACCTTCGACACCGTGCCACCACAGCTGCACTACCACAGACCAATAAAAAGCATACGAAGTAACTCGCGGCAGGAAATGAGGAGATTCCAGAGAGCGAGAGAGAGAGTGAGTGAGTGAGTGAGTGAGTGAGTGAGAGAGAGATCGAGCGAGAGAGAGAGAGAGAGAGAGAGAGACGACAAAACGCGAACCAAAAATTCGAGGACCACGTGCCGCGGAGATAAGATGCCCGTTAAAGCCTTCTGCAACCGCACAAGACAAAATCTATCTACACCCACTATTGCCTATACACAGACGCGGAATTAATTACTATTGCGTGAAAGAAAGCGGAAGAGAACTGTGCAAGAAGCCACCTCCTGCTGTCCGGTGACGTCGATCGCTATTCGAGAATGTTCTACAGGCACGCGCACGCGCACGCACGCGCACGCACGCACGCGCGCGCGCGCAGGCTGGCAGTACACGCCGCCACAGTCACGTTCCAATAAACCAGGGCCTCCAATCCCCTGAAAATCCCAGAAGGCCACAACATTTCAAAATACGCACGGCCAACAATAACAAAAAAATCGCGAAATTTTCCCAGAGATTCCGATCCGGCTCCGAAATCCGTATCTAGACTGCGACGGACTACAACTACACGTGCTCAGCGGTATGCTCGCACTAACCTGCCATCATACGATCCACCTTTTTTCCCTTCAATACTTTGAAATATTATTACGGTGGCTATACTTTCCCTACGTTGCATTTACCTGCGGCGTGGTAAGCAGGAGGAAATACCGACGAAACCTATACATCTCCCTAGAAACGAAAAGAAGGCGAACGAACCAAGCTAGCCATAGTCACGCAGGCAATTCGGTTTATAAGCCTTGCTTATTAAACTACTGCACTGTACGACGACGACGACGATGGCAACGCTGACTGACCAGGCATCGGAGAGCGTGAGGGAAGAGGCTAAGGGAGGAGGCTGAGGGAGGGGAGTTGAGGGAGGAGGCTGAGGGAGGAGGCTGAGGGAGGGAAGTTGAGGAAGGAGGCTGATGGAGGAGGCTAAGGAAGGAGGCTGAGGGAGGGGCACATGGAGGGGGCGGAAAGAGGAGACTGGGGAAGGAGACTGAGAGAGGAGGCTGAGGGGGGAGGCTGAGGAAGCAGGCTGATGTAATACAGAGCAATTAGTATGATAAGTAGTTATGAAAATAGGGCCACGCCAAGGATAAGGCTAGTTTATATATATGTGTAATAGTGAAATTAGACAATAGAGAGAGAACGGAAATAGCTTGAGAAGTAGTCTTTGTTTAAACGCTGGGTACTGACCGGAACCTCGCGACAGCCAGTTAGCGAGCAGGATAAGGCAATTGGCCAGGAGAAGAACAATAGACCGGACACACGTGTAAAAACCGCGCGCACGGATGTACGGGACAGCTCTCTGGCAATCTCTCTCACAAGCTCTATATTCATCAGTTCAAAAATACTCTGTACATCGTCTCTGCGACCGCATACCTTCTTTTGAAATCGTAAGTTATGTTCATGCACCGCGCAAACATATGTACGCGATACTGCCCCCTTAGTAGGATTATACGTTAGTTAAGATATGTTCATTAAACGTTTACTGGACTTAAAGTGTGTATTGCGAGATTTTTGCTTAGAAAAACTAAATATAGCAGAATATAGTCTCATCTGACAGCGGAAATATCACTGGTTACACCAACATTAAAAATACTAATATTTTATGCAGTTATAGCATAGAAAATTGGATATGAACACATCGTAACAGCAATGCATTTTATTGTGTCGCGATAATGCCTAATGGCAGAATTGGTAACCTTGTATTTGTGTCCGTGATTAATTGAAAACAAGTGCATGATTTGAGAGAGCCTGTACTTTGTCTATGGCAGATAAGCGGTGGCGCCACTAGCTAATCCATACTTCCGGCTTGTTTCAAGATGACAACAAACGATTGTTTACCAAACTAGTAGTTCGACCTTAGTGAATACGAAGGTTCTAAGACATTTTATTGTTACTCTAGACAATTGCTGTTACTCAAGCAATAACTGTAGGTGTCATGAAAGTGGTGAAAACACTGGAAAACTCTCGCAATAGTTACTTTAAATTAATACGTACATATCAGTTATTGTGTTCTTTATGTGTTGTAAATGATAGACGTTTTAGCACCGGTGTATTTCACCGACGCGTACCGCTATTACGATGTACGATAGAATAATAGCCATGTTACACTGAGGGAGGGGGCTGATGGAGGAGGCAGAGGGAGGAAGCTAAAGAAGGAGGCTGAGGGAGGGGCACATGGAGAGAGAGGAGGAAGGAGACCGAGGAAGGAGACTGAGGGAGGAGGCTGAGGGGGGAGGATGAGGAAGGAGGCTGATGGAAGGGGCTGAGGGAAGAGGAAGACGACGCGGCGGCTGACAGAGGAGTACATCGCACGGGAGAATCTCTGAATGCGGGAAAAGAGTACAAATGTACGCGACGACGGCGACGGTGCAGAGGGGGGGGGGGCTACACGACGACACATCGAGAACAATTTCCCGTGCAATAATAGTTCCGAGTATAATAACTTCGAATACAACAACAATACATCGTCTGCTGGTCTACACTAGGCCCCCTCTGGCCGTCTGTCGTCTGCTGCGCGCATACAAAGGCACGGCTACGGTGACCGCGGTTACATCGGAGCTGTGCGACAGTTATAGGGCAAGATCCGAGGCGCGTGGCTGCGATATCAGTTACCCACGAATAAATAAATAAATAAAATATATTAAATAAATGAGTAAATAAATAAACAATATCCCTTAGCCAGACTTTCCCCCAGGTTATAATCCGTGCAGATGAATCCATGCAACAGTTATAGCGTCATGATCAGACGTATTCAGAGTTAATCAGATGTCCCCTGAGATAGCATAAGAGATTTGTAGATGTAGTTGGGGACAGAGATAATAGAAGGCAGCCAGAGATAAGTGAGAGGTATTCAGAGATAGGCAGACGTAGTCAGAGCTAGTTGAAAACGAGACGACGTTGCCTGGTGAAGTTTCGCTGTAACCTTAGTTATAGCAATGACAAGGCGAGCGCCTACAAGAACGATGCTTACGACCACGAAAAAAATCTAGCAAATGGCAAATTAGCAACAAAGTAGAATACCTTCCATGCGGCTTGTCGGGCGGCTATGATTAGAGGGCCAACGGCGACTTATATATATTATATATTATATAATATATTAGAGCCGCGAAGTCTCTGTCAGTCTACCGGTCTCTCTCGCTCTCTCTCTGTCTTTCCACAGCACAAAAACCAAACAATTTATAACAGTCAATGTGCTGGCACTCTCACCTCTACCTGTGCACTGGGCGTAATGCCACCGCCGCGACCACCAACAGCAGCAGCAGTGCTAGCACTCCCCGCTTCATTGGGCCAAGCCGCTAATGAGCATCGGAGGGCCACCGTCTGGCAGCGACCAATCCCTCCAGCATTTACCTGCCCCTGAGACAAAGACCGCCACCGGACAAAGGCGCTCTAATGAAAGCAGCTGGAGCTTTCCATATAATAAGGTTGCTCTAATGTCTTCGCTACAATGGCCGCGTGCGAGCACCGGCCACTGGCGGCGGCGAGGGCAACGGCTTGATCGGCGAGTGAAAGACCCACTCTCTACTACACACACGCGTGCTGTGCTACGCAAAGTACAATACAAAACGTGTACCGCTCCGTGAGAAAGTCGGCGCGCGCGGGCATAATGGAATCTCTCTCTCTCTCTCTCGCCCTCTCTCTCGCTCTCCGGGATTCGTAGACGCACACACATACACCCACGCGCTAGTTTTACTCAGTAGTAACGGTAAACGCAAGAGTAGGTATACACGCATACGCACGTCCGCACGCACGGCCATACAGATAATGGAAACAGCGAAAAGGTAGCACGCACACGCGCGCAATACTTAGGTAGTAACAGAAAGAAAGCGGAATATGCATATATCAAGCACGCACGTTAGTTGTAGTAACGGGGAGTGCGAGAGAAGGGAGTGTGTGTATGTGTGTATACACTATACGTCCGCAAGCACGTGCTCGCTCCGTTCCAGCGCGATATTAATTAGACCAGCGGACACGCTTAAATCACGGCCGACACCGACGTGTGAGAAAGACGCGCGAAGCTCGCATTCCATGATACGAGCCGGCTGGACGCACGCACGCACACACACGCACGCACGCCCGCTCATCCGACACCGACTTCAATGGGACAACCGGCGCCTCTACACGAACGCGAACCGAACACCGTGGAATCGCGAGCGCAGCTACCGAATAACCACCGCGAAGATAATCCCGTATAATCGGAATATTAAAAAGGAATAACGTAACCCCCAACTATATATATCTCCATCCTTTGCGGCACCTATGAGCGCAGTGGACGGAATAGAGAAGGCGCGCCACCGACAGAAAGGAACGTCGGCACGGAACCACGGCGTGGAACAACAGCAACAAACAATGGCATGGAACAACAGTGCAGAACGATGGCATGGAACAACAGCACAGACCAACGCTGCAGAGCGTCTGTCCAGAACAACAGTGAACAGCTTCAAACGATGACACGTCTGACTGCCACCACCATGACTGCTACCACGGATCCCTCTAGCCATCCAAATCCCGTTCGTATTCAGTGGATCTCACTGCATGAACCCCTATTTCCCCTCCCGCCTCCATGCGCTTCTCCGACCCTACAAACTCCTTTCTACCTGCCTAGATTCCTCTGATCCAACTACCCATTGCTGCCTCGGCGCATTTCTTTGACCACACACAGACTTCTCACTGCCTCTGCAGATCTCTCTACGCGCGCGTCATGACAACGTTACGCGTGCTCGCTCAGCGGCTGTACCCACGTACCTTCTTGGCTGGCCATCGCTGTGGTCTGTCAACTCTCGGTGATCTTTCGCTGGCTGAGTGGGGCTTCTTCCGAACAGACCGATGGACGCGTGCGAATCGTAGTCGGGGGGCGTGGGCACGAGATTTCCTCTAGGTGTGGTCGTCAACTCTCCCCTTTACGCTGTGGCAACGATGAGTCAGGCACCGGCGATATATCCCGCTCTCTCCGCTAATATATATATATATCTCTATATATATATATATATACCTGCAATACGAAACACCAACGACCAATCAGCAGGTGCAACGCACGCATTTTAATCATCAATAATAATACCTGAGCGGTACATGGCTAACACGTAGGCATTGGCCGGAACGCACAGGTGAGAACGCACCTGTCCAATCAACGCGCGCATAGCAAGCACGGACAGGTACAGTGTTGGCACATTGTAAAATCAATAGCTCGTCTCGTTGGTAGGTAACTGCTTTCCTCCTGGCCAGGCTGCCTCGCAGGTAAGCACAGGCAACCAATCGCATGCGCCGTTACATTTACCGGCGCGCACGTAGAGCACCGACAAGGCTGTTTATTGATTCTGACAAATTAATACATCAGTAGCGCGCTAGGGGGACCGCTGATATGAAGCGTAATACGCGGTACAGGCTATAGCTCGCCGGACAAGCGCGGGTTCGCTCGCTGCTACCTCGTTCACACATTCACCCCCTCATTGCTGCTGCTGCTGCCGCCGATGATTATGACCAGGCGGGTCAAGGTTAGACCAGCGGGGGAGGGAGAAGAGAACGACGGAGAGATGGAAGTAGGGATGGAAAGAGTGGAAGGGGAGAGAGGAATTTTGGAGAGAATAGAGGACTGGAGAACGGTGGCACGTGTTGAGAAGAAAGAGAGGGTGGAGCAGGGAGAAGAGGTAATGGAGAGATGAGGAGAGATGAGAGGTGGGGAGAGCAGAGAAAGAAGGAACCGAAAAGGTGGGCGAGTATCACGCCACTAGCACGGAGTTCTATATATACCTCACCCCATCACACACAACGTCCACCCTCTCTCTTCTCGCACACCACCCTCCTCCACTGGCTCGCTCCCCGGGAACAAAACTGCACAGTCTTTGTGCTTGTCCACCGTAGCCGCCCCACATGAAACCCACCACCGCCAGTGTGGTCACCCAACGTGCTACTAGATAGATACGCTGCCCCTGACACAGGCGTCGACTGGGAGAGCGCAAAGACGGCTGCATGCCGCGTATATGTATGTAGCGCGCGCACGCACGTACACGGACGGACTGATGCACGCTCGCTCGCACGCACGCACGCCTGCACGCACACACGCACGCCTGCACGCACGCACGCACACACAGATGACATCGACGTGCACCTGCGCGACGCAGTCTCGGTGGCATTTCGCGGATTTGTTTTTCGAAAGAGTAGTGTAGTAAACACGGAGCCATCGACAGATGCCGACGGAGGCAAATTACTTCCAGCGCGCGCCTGTAACGCTGTAATTGTCGGGCGCGCAACAGAACTGTTGGTAGAAGAGCGTCACGCCCCCAGTCTCAGTCAGTATACGCTACAAAACAAACACTGGACTGGTAATGCTAACTGACAGATACCCAGTACAGCCATCGAGCGACACACAGTTGCAGAGCGATGCCTAGTTACGGTTAGCCGTACACCCAGTCACATGTACGACGCTCAGTCCACGAGTGACACCCAGTCAGAGAGCGAAGCCTAGTCACAGTTAGACGTACACACAATCACCGTACGTCACAAGGTCACAGAGCAATCAATGCCTGGTCACGATCAGACAAACACCCAGTCACTGGAGGAAGTTGAGCCACTGGCCGATATACCCAGTCAAGGAGTGACACCCAGTCAAGGAGTGACACCTAGTCATGGAGTGACACCCAGTTATGGAGTGACACCTAGTAATGGAATGAGACCCAGTCATGGAGTGACACCCTGGTCCCAGTCATGCATGCAGTGACGTGCAATGCCAGGGAGACGTACATTCACGACCAAATATCGTGCGACGAGCGCGGCTGCACACACACGCGGATGCATCATAAATCAGTGTCCGAGACGAAACTATAACCAAGTAAAGCGAGCCACATGTGCAGCACGTATTTTCATTACCCGGCAAGGCCTATAAGGCTGCATAAATCAGATGAGATCTTCATATACGGCCAGATACGAGCGACTCTCAAATTTCCGTTCGTTGAAATCTGCATAATGATAACGAGGGACCTGGGCAAGCACTGCCACGCGACAGGCTACACTGACTGGGGTCTCCGCTGCTGCCGCTATCGCTCCTTATATTATATTAGCATCTCAGTGAAATCCAACGAAGTGCTTACTATACATACTTAAAGCGCCGCACTATGCGCATCCAAACGCTAATTTCTCCAGTACTAGACTAGCAAATACTTCGTGTCATACATAATCACACTACCTTATGACAAAATAAACTCTAGTTCCTCCCATTTCACTGCGCGTTGTCTTATAAAAGGCATTTGAAAATACCTCCAATGTTGTTCAAATTCTCCGATGTTGTTGACACTTTCGCGTTGCTCTGCCAAGCAACCGTGGAGCGGTGCTGCGGTACAGCAAAGATAAAAACATGTGACGTCACCTAACCGATTCTTGGCGAAATTGTTTGGCAACTCTTTTTTGTGGGTTTTAAGCAAACGTGCACTGAAATGGGAGGAACTAGAGTTTATTTTGCCATAAGGTAGTGTGATTATGCATGAAACGAAGTATTTGCTAGTCTAGTACTGGAGAAATTAGCGTTTGGATGCGCATAGTGCGGCTTTAATGTACAAAAATATAATGTGCGTGCATATGCATGTTATGGTTTGTGTGAATATATGTGTGTGTGCGTGCGTGCGTGCGTGCGTGCGTGCGCAGTGGCGGTGTGTGGGGGCTATGTGCTGGCGCCGCTGCTGTGGTGTGGTGGTAGTTGTGGTGGTGGTGTGGTGGTGGCGGCGGCAGTGGTGGTGGTGCTTGTGCTGGCGCCGCTGTGAGTGGGTGGTGTGTGCCGGCGCAGTCTGGTTGGTGGTGCCTTGTGCTGGCTGGCCCGCGGTTGGTGGTGGTGGTAGTGTGTGTGGTGGGGGGGGGTATTTTCTAGAACCCGGTAACATCGAGAGGACATATAAACCATTCGAACTTTCGACCAATATTCAAAGCTTTTAATTGAGACGAATGGCTTAAAGGGTGCTTATTTTGATGTAACTATTCAACGCTCAATATCAATACGTCTTATTCTGCTTTTTCGTACCAATTTAGAATCTTATTCAAGTATAATAATTCGTAGTGTTTTTACTTACCTAGTGATATCTTACGTAATAAGTGACAGGCTAGTATAAATTCATGCATGCCGCGTTATGAACATGAATGCCACGCTCCGTTCATCGTAAAGACAGGCTCTCATTTTGTTGCACAGCTCAGCCGACTGGCGCGTCGTTAATTGTTTAAAGTTCAAATAACGTGTGTTGTACGGTAATTAACGTACGCGCTGTAATATTGGTAACTTACGGTGTGCGTGAGTAAACAGCCGTACGCAGGTAAGCAGATAGGCGCGGCGAGGCACGCCGGGATGATGCCGGGGGAGCAGTGGTTGGCTCCACTGCTGGCGTAAACCTCGTGGTAGTAAGCGTAACGACGCCGATGGCGTCGATCGGCTAAACGAGAGATC
>NW_014577066.1:101291-105898 GCF_000485595.1 Priapulus caudatus | reverse complement strand
ATGGCGGTGGACGGCAAACGACGGATCTGTAAAAAAAATAAAAAAAATGGTGGCCTGGCGGTCGGCTCGCGGAAGGCCTTGTGGCGGATCGCCCTTATTAAATAACGCGAGGCGTGCGGCGTGGCGATGGCTCGTTGTAGTGGACGACCGAAGCCCCTTTAGCTCAGCCTTACATTACCGCGTGTTCACGGCGTCCTTCGACGTTTTTACGTGTCTTCTCTTACCTGACCAAACGGACGGCGGGCAGCGGACGCATCGTTGCTGTCAATTACGGCTTTATTCTGTCTCTCGCTCTTCATCCCTCCCCTGACATATTACTCCTCCCCGTTCGGACTGTTGTCCTTCATTCTGTGGGCATTTGTTTTAGTGCAGACTATGGCATATATGAACCTAGGTTTTTTCGAGCCGAACAGTTTTACTAGCGTTAAAACCGTAAGTTTACTTCTAAATTCTCTACAGGTGTCCTATCGCTAGTGCCCTGCATTCGACCGTCCTTGTTATCACGTCCGGATTTTCGACGCGCGGAATCCTTTTCAAACGAGGATATATCCTGCTATTCAGTTTGTTTTTTAATACTTCGCAGCATAACCGAGGTAAATGAAATGGTCAACGACGCGATTTGAGAATTCGGCAGGACTAGTGGGATTATAATAATCTGCTAAGGTGCGACCGAAATCGCAAAGGTTGACATGAATTTAATTTTCGTTTATTGCGGTCTCGTTAATGACTGTTCTTCTTTTATTGATAACTTGTGTTTTTTGCTACATACGCTCGTGGAACTCCAGATGTGTTTCCACGTATATCGGATAGAAATGGCTCAAACCTCCGCAGGATAACGGATGTAGGAAAATTAGGCATAGTGGAAACTGGCATATAGGACGCAAATGGTTAACCTCGTTTACGACTGCAAAGAGGAAAATGGATGGAGCAGGGAGAGGAGAAGTAGGGAGGAAGGATATAAGAAGAGAAGAATATGGTAGAATTGTTCAAAACATTGCAAAGACGCACCCTTCCACATCCCCCCCCTTTCCTGCTCTACCTCTCGCCACCCACACACACCACACACACACACACACGCAATCACTGCCGCCGCCACCACCACCACCACTGCCGCCGCCACCACCACCACCACTGTACCACCACCACCAGCGACAGCAGCACAAGCAACACCACCTCGATTGCAGAATGCAGTAGCTGCAGCAAGCACACGGAGAAGCTACTGCAGCACAGGTGAGTGCACGCCGCATACGCAGCCTACCGGAAAAGACGGCAGGTTATTAGCGACGTGCATACGTGCATGCATCTATACTCGCGCGTGCATGCTGGCTGAATGGAATTAATCACCGAACCAATGAAACATTTAGCACGCAGCGCTTGCACAGCTTACCTATATCTGCTTGCATACATGCATGCATGGGAGGGGAAGGGGGGGGGGGGGGGGTCACCTGGTGGCGAGGGAGGCTTCGGAGGTGGAAGCGGGTGGAGAAACTGATACGACGCTGCGAAATCCGAGGGACGCGTCAACCACCGTGACGCAGTCCGCGAGGCGTGACGCAACGTGGCGTAGTGACGCTGGAAGTCGGTGCCTGAACCGCGGTTGTTTTAGTCACGGCCATCTTAGTCTGTGTGTAAACAGACGGTCGTTGTTACGAAGACCAGAAGCCCAGTTATCTGGAAACCCTCGTTATATACGCAGATACGCGTTTAACATTTACGTTTACGAGAATTCGAAAATTCGTAAAGAATCTGGCAGGAAACCTAGTGTACCAGAATTTCAAGCTTAGCCACATCTTTTCTCGTATGACCGATCCACAAACAAACAAACAAACAAACAAACAAACAAACAAACAAACAAACAAACAAACAAACAAGCAAACAAACAATCCAAATCAGCTCGGGGTTATTCGCTACATTTCCCTAAATAGTACTAGCCTACATAGTGATAGTGTTCTGATTGAGAAAATGTCAGCTATAAACCACTTCAGCCTGCGAGAAGCGATTAAAGGTCAGGTCTACGGAAATAGACAAACGTGCGTCATTCTGACTCACAACCGCTACGAAGTGCGCTATGTATAGAACGCGGTATGTTTAAAATATCACCAAACTGCGTTCGGCCACGGGCACTTAGAACATCGACATTTTAGATTATTTAATAACAATAATGGGATCTAAACTTGCGTGCCCACGTATTTCGTTCAGTGTCAACCCACCTATACACTGCGCAGATTTACACTTGTATGGGTAAATTAAGTTATGAAACGCCCACCTGTGCGTTCCGCGAATCGAAAATATCTTCCACAACGTGTTAGGGTATATCATAAACGTGAATGACACTGCTGTGACTGGTATTAAAAGTTTTTTTCTCAGGTTTAGTTTGTTTTATTTAAGTTTTGTTCTGTCTTAGCTCCGTTAGCGGAGATATAGCGCTGATAACTCGCCACGGATTTTTATTTGTGCAGTTACAGACTTGCAAGCAAAAACAGCAAATTTGCGCCTGCATGCCCGCGATTCGCGAAATTGATACATGAAAACACTGCCACAAAACAAGTGCACCGGTTTGCGTGACGTAAATTGTTACAGACTGGTAACAATTCTATCTCGCCATTTAGACAAAGGCAACATAGCGTAGAGCCAGGGTACCGGTCGATGTCATCTCGTGAGACGCGAGAACGACGTGCTATTGATGTTGACATATGTAAACAATTCTACGTTGAAAAGCAGATCGGACGCACATACTGGCGAAAATAATGATGTTGCGAGTGTTATAAGACATGTTAGCACTACATGCACTGTGTACACTTGGGGCTACGCAAGGAGTACTGCTTAGTATAAGAATGGCCGAGAAAATATGAGAGCGGTTGATTAAACGTAAAATCATTGCTTTAACACAGCCACCAATGCATTTCAGGGGGTGAAACAACTAGCACGCACATAAACACTTACGCGCGCACGCATGCGAATGCCCGTAGCACACCACCGCGGCACGAGCATTCAGCTCGGTAATTTATCTGCTAAGAGCGAGCGTGCAAGTGAAAAGGGGAGGAAGGGAGGAAGAGAGTGATCATGAGGAAGAGAGAAAGAAAAAGAGAGAGAAAGGGGGGGGGGGATGTGGAAGGGTGCGTCTTTGCAATGTTTTGACAATTTACCATATTCTTCTCTCTTATATCCTTCCTCCCTCTACTTCTCCTCCCCTGCTCCATCCATTTTCCTCTTTGCAGTCGTAAACCGAGGTTAACCATTTGCGTCCTATATGCCAGTTTCCCTATGCCTAATTTTCCTACATCCGTTATCCTGGAGGTTTGAGCCATTTCATCCGATATACGTGGAACACATCTGGAGTTCCACGAGCGTATGTAGCAAAAAACACAAGTTATCAATAAAAAAACAGCATTAACGAGACCGCAATAACGAAAAATAAATTCATTCACTTTGCATTTCCGTCGCACTTACAGATTATTATAATCCACTAGTCTCCGATTCTCAATCGCTCGTTGACCATTCATTTACCTCGTTTATGCTGCGAAGTCATTAAAAAAACAACTGAATAGCAGGATAATCCTCGTTGAAAAGATTCCGCGCGTGCGAAATCCGGACGTGATAACATAACGGCGAATGCAGCACTAGGGACACCTGTAGGAGAATTTAGAAGTAAACTTACGGTTTTAACGCTAGTAAAAACTGTTCGGCTCGAAAAAACCTAGGTTCTATATGCCTAGTCTGCACTAGACACATGCCACAGAATGAAGGACACACCGAACGGGGAGGGAGTATATGTGCGGGGGAGGGATGAAGAGCGAGAGACAGATAAAGCCGTAATGACATCAACGATGCCGCCGCTGCCGCCGTCGTTGGTCAGGTAAGAGAAGACACGTAAAAACGTCGAAAGGACGCGTGACGCGGTAATGTAAGGCGAGCTAAGGGGCTTCGGTCTCCCTACACGCACGCACGCACGCACGCCTCGCGTTATTTAATAAGCATCCCCACAGCCTTCCGCGAGCGACCGCCAGGCCACCATTAGCAGATCTCTCGTTTGCCATCCGTCGTTACGTTACTACCACGAGTTTACCCAGCAGGCGAGCCAACCTCTGCTGCCCCCGGCATCATCCCGGCGTCCCTCGCCGCGCCTATCTGTTACCTGCGTACGCTGTTTACTCACGACCACCCGTAATTACGCAATAATTACACGCGCGTACGTAATTACCGTACAAACAGTTATTTGAACTTTAAACGAATTAACGACGCGCAGTCGGCGATGTAGCAACAAATGAGAGATGTCTTTACGATGAAGGGCGTGGCATTCATTTCATAACCGCGGATGCGTGAATTTATACTAGCCGTCACATTTACGAAGATATCCACAGTAAGTAAAACACTACGAATATATATCTTGAATAGATTTAAATTGGTAGAAAAACGAGAATAAGACTGTATTGATATTTGAGCTTGAATTATTTACATCAAAATAAGCACCACTTTAACCATTCTCTCAATTAAAAATCTGTATGGTAAAAAACCGTTAGGATTTTCAGCTTCTCGAAATTAAATTGGTCGAAAGTTCGAATGCGTTTAGTTATGTCCTGAATGTTACCGGGTCTAGAATCCCCCCC
>NW_014577066.1:84972-100825 GCF_000485595.1 Priapulus caudatus | reverse complement strand
CCCCGCACCACCGCCACGCCACCGCCACCACCACCACCACCAGCACAGCGCAGCAGCCACAAGCCACCACCACGCACTGCCGCACGCCGCCACCACCACCACCCCACTGCCGCCGCACCACCACCACCACTGTTACACCACCACCAGCCGACAGCAGCCACAAGCAACACCACCCTCGATTGCGAGAATGCCCAGTAGCTGCCAGCAAGCACACGAGAAGCTACTGCATCCACAGACTGTGAGTGGCACGGCGCATACGCAGCTACCGGCAAAAGCGGAGATTATTTTAGCGACTGCATAACGTGCAGCATCTTTACTCGCGCCGTGCATGCTTCGGCTGAATGCGGAATAATCAGCCGACCCAATGAAACATTTAGCACGCCCAGCGCTTTGCACGGTTACCTATGCCTTGCATACATGCTTGCGAGAGTGTGGGCCTGGCGGCGCGCAGCATAGGCAATGAATGATCCTTCGCAAAAAACTCTGCGAACACAAGGATGCCGACGGCACTCGCAGGCGCAGCTTAGGGGGTTCGTGTTGGAAGGGCGGGGGGGCGTCACGCTGGTGGCCGAGGAGCGGCTTCGCGAGGGGAAGGCCGGGTGGAGAACACTGCATACGGACGCTGCGAAAATCGCGAGCGACGCCGTCAAACCACCGTGACGCAGCCGCGAGGCTCGGTGACGCAACGCGTGGCGGCGTGAGTGCGACGCTGGACAGTGCGTCCGGCCCTGAACCCGCCGGGTGTTTTAGTCACGGCCATCGTAGTCTGTGTCTAAATACAGATGAGTCGTTGTTACGAAGACCAGAAGCCCGAGTTATCTGCGAAAACCCTCGTTATATACGCAGATACGCGCTTTAACGTTACGCTACTACATACTATAGTGTACCAGAATTACCACGCTTATTCTCGTATGAGCCGATCCACAAACAAACAAACAAACAAACAAACAATCCAACATCAGATCAGGGTTATTCGCGGCGCCTTACCTTTCCCGAAATGAGTACTAGCTACAATGGATATAGATAGTTTCTGATGAGAAAATGTCGCTATTAAACCAGCTTCAGCCTGCGCAGAAACGAATTAAAAGGTCAGCCGGTCTGACGGAATATTAGACAAACTCGCGTCATTCTACTAACAACCGCTACGAAGTGCGCATGCTATAGAACCGCGGTATGCTTTAAAATAATCGACCAAACTGCGCTTCGGCACGGCGGCAGCTTAGAACATCGACATTTAGATTATTTAATAACAATAATGCGGAATCTAAAAATGAGCCGGCGCCCAGACGAATCCATCTATGTTACTGTGATCAATCCCACCCTATACTCACTGCGCCAGCATATTACACTCTGTATGGCCGTTAAATTAAGTATGAAAACGCCCACCTGTTGCGTTCCGCCGAATCGAAAATATCTGTCCACAACGTGTTAGATAATATCATACAACGATGAATAGACCCTGCTGCTGACTCGGCCCGGTTTATTTAAATCTTTTTCTTCAGGATTTATTTGTTTATTTAATTTTGCGTTCTGTCTTAGCCTCGTTAGCGTCAATAGCCGCTGTATAACTGCGCACGGATTTTTGATTTGCGTCGCAAGCTTACAGACCTTGCGAAGCAAAACAGCAAATTTGCGCCTGCATTCCGAGATTCGCCCGAAATTGATACATGAAAATACTGCCACAAAAACAAGCCTGCACGTTTGCGTTGACGTGCTAAATTGTTACAGACTGGGAACAATGTCTATCTCGCCCATTTAGACAAAGGCAACATAGCGTAGAGCCAGGTTACCGCGTCGATGTCATCGTCGCTGAGACGCACGATGAAGAACTGTATTGATATTGACATATGTACATTCTACGTTGAAAAGCAGATCGAACGCACATAACTGCGTGAAATAATGATTGTCGCGAGTGTTATAAGACATCGTTAGCACTACATGCACTGTGACACTTGGGGTACGCAAGGCAGTACTGCTTCAGTAAAGACATGGCGAGAAAATATGGCTCGACAGCGGTTGATTAAAGTAAAATCATTTGCTTTTAACACAGCCACCAATGCATTTCAGGTGGTGAAACTCGTATCTATCCATCATAAACACTTACGCTGCGCCTGATGCGAGCGCCCGCAGCACACCACCCGGCCACGAGCATTCCCAGCTCCGTAATTTATCCTGCTAAGCCGAGCGTGCAAGCTGAAGGGGAAGAAGGAGGAAGAGAGTTGATCATTAGGAAGATGAAAAGAAAAGAGAGGGAGAGAGGAGGAAATGAAGAGAGAGATAGAGATGAGAGGAGAGGAGAGAGAGAGAGAAGAAATGGGGGCAGGAGATGGTATTTGCAGCACTTTTGAGTACATGTACAGCCTTCATTCTGACTACGACAATTCTCTTTTTTTTTACTTTCGGATCAACATGAATCCCCACTGCATGTTGTTTGTTTTGCATGGGCAAAGCCATCGGAAAATTCAAATTAATAATGGAATAAAAATACCAAAATGTAGGGGTGAACTTGCTGGTTTGCTGGTTTCAAATCGAGTTCACCTCTCATAAATCAGAAAACCTGACATATACCAGTGTTGGAAATAGCAGCTGGTATGCGTTGCTTTCCCACACCATAGATTAATGGCGGGCCGCCAGGCTATAAGTGCTCTTGGAGAACCGCTGAGAAAAACATAAATAAAGTGCGTTTTTTCGTCAACTTTTTTCTTGGTTGTCCACCGGACAATGTCTCAGACTGGTTAGGTTGTCCGGCACAAATTCTGGTTGTCTCGGACAACCGGACAACGCTTATTTCGAGCACTGCTAGGTGCATGTTCATAGGCCCAACACACTTTTAGGCCCACCTTCAGATGCACCCTATCTGATTCCGCTCGCGATGAATAAGCTATAGGCGTGGTCGACTCCTCGCGTGCTCCTCCTTTCCGCGTACACCTGCTCCCCTCCTCTTCTTTCTACACCCCCTTCCCGAGCTCCACGCTCTGCCCCTCTGCTAACCTCCATCTCCTCCTCCTCCTCTCCTTTACAAACCCCCTGCTCTCCATAACCCCGACCCCCTCCTCCCATCGTGTAATTCATCCCATTGCTTCCCGCCACCCTATCATCATCCCCTCCTTACTGCTCACCACTCCATTTTTCCGCATCGACCATGCAGACAGCTAGAAAAATAGTGACTTTACAAAACAGCCCCGTGCAAGAACCTATTTTGCAGCACACCCCTGGACGATCCTAATCGCGTCATCAACACTCATTCTGTCGAGAACGTGGAGCGCTGATGCATGACCTTGTGTCCTCGGTCGCTCACTCCCACGCCACTCCGTCATATATATAGCTCCCATCTTCGCGCTCTCCCATCACTTTTACCATCGATCCCACATATAGCCCCTATCTGTACTCCCTCCCACATAGGCTCCATCCTCGCTTTCTCGCTTCCAAATCTACCCCACCCCTAACCCACGCTCGTCGCGTTCACCCGCGCCACATGTACATCTGCCCGGTGGCACCGCCGAGTTTAGCTGAAGCCGGTCGGATGCTGTGAAGGAGGGAGAAGTAACAGAACTCCAGCTTTTCCCCTTCGCTCAGCGTTCGCGTACGAGCGCGAGCTAGCCGGATCGCAATTTCCCCGTATTTTTCTCGCGATAATCCGATTGATTGGTCGAACGTCATTACGCGCTCACGCGATACCTGATCACGCCACGCGACGCATCGTCCGACTCCGCGGACGACGCAGTCTGCACCTGTGACACATGACGAATCGCAGACGAACTGCCCCCCCCCATCCACGACGCTGCGTCGTCATCTTCTCAATGACTATATCGTCAACGCGATGGCTTCATGAGGGCTTTATTATTTGCACGAGGTTTTATTATTCATCTCGTTAATTTTTTATCACCGCTCATGACAACCGCGCTGTACAAATTTACGACGGCCTTCCTCTATATCGCACCCCCTCCCCCCCCTGCTGTCAGTGCCCCCCACCCCACAGCCGTGCGTGCAGTCAGCAACGACACGAGATAATAATGCACGTACGAAAACGACCACGGCACAATGGCGATATCTGATGTCGGCCAGTAATCTAGCTTTTTCTCTCGTTCACGTAAGAGGATGTCGAGTTTGGCATTGAAAAATGTGGAAGCGTCTAGTGGAGAGACCCCCCCCCCCACTTACTCGGAGCACCCGAGAAGAATAGCGATTCACAAACAGCGCATGGCACGGCGCGCGCGTGGGCCCGTCTGTTAATTATAATTCGCATTCACGCAAACGTCTCCATCAATACACACTAAGCGGTGTTTGAGCGCGCCTGTCCGCCTGCTAGCCTCGGCTATATCCACGTTATCATCACTAATAACCTGCAATACATAGACGCGCACGCACGCACGCACGCTCGCTCATTCACGCGCACATCACATGTACGCGCAGACCTTCGAACGCACGGACTAACAAACATACACACACGCAGACACGCAAGCTCGCACACGCGCGCATACTTTTACGTGGCTGCTAATTAGGAATCCATTAGCTAACGATCGCGAGCCATCATCAGCGGTCCGCGCGACCAACAGCACCAGCAAGCACTCGCATCTTTCATTTCTGTGACTGCCAAACAGAAAGGCGAACGCGTTCAAGATGTTCACGCATTGCTGTGTGAGCGTCTGAATGGCTTCTCCTCTCTCTCTCTTTCTCTCTCTCTGCACGCACGCACGCACGCACGCACGCACGCACGCACGCACGCACGCACGCACGCACACACACACACACACACACACACACACACACACAGACTATGATATATAATATTCTAGCCCCCGTATCCTTTAGAAATATCACCCGCACCGCGCTTCCTGTATAGGAAGATAGAACACTGTCGAGAACGTTGGGAAAACCACCACAGGAATCCCAAAGGGTGAACTTTTTACGTCATGGCTTTACATACTCGAGTACAGTTACAGTCAAATCTAACCCTTCCAGTGGTTCTACGTACTGTTACGCGCAATTGCACACACGCACATGTATGCTAATAACAGCGTGACAACCGAATTGCTGTACAATCGACGAATACATCGCGAGCCTCTGGTGGGGTGGGGCGCGCAAGGGGGAGGACCTAGTTCTAGATCCATGCTTGGTATCACTGCTCAGCGTTTCGCTATAGAAACAGATGTACCAGGGAATTACGGCTACACCTAGAGCGTTGCCGAGGTGGCATCTATACATATGTGTACGCACACGGCCCGCCGACAGGAAAGCGAGAGCAGCGGCGGCGGTGTCGAGCGGAGACGGGGGTGCGGGCGCAGCGCGAGCCAACAGGCAAACACGCTCCGCTCCTTTCATCGGCGCGTCTTGCTAATGAGCAACTATTTCAAAAGGATGCGGATCGCGTAGTGTTGCTGCTGCTGCACGGCGAAGCAAGCAAAAACACGCATCGCGCGCCCGCAGCTATAGCCACGCATGCACCGCGCCACACCGCACCGCGCTTTTACACCTCAAATAATCCACACACTCCACCACTACTCCACATACGTACTGGTAAACATACACGTGTAGTGACGTAGATATCGAATTAATTAACCTAGTATAAAAAAGGGCGACACCGTCACACGGGTCGCTTAACGTAGCATAACGTCATGGTTATTTTAGTTGACAAATGTCAGTCAAGGTAACAGGTGAAAGTTGCACCACGAATATCCCAAGAAACTGAGTCACTAGAACACGAGTAAAAAGTTGCGACCCGCTCAAGGTGACATAGCCGCGCACGCCGGGCGCGTGGCGCGTGCGTGACACAGCGGGACCTCTAACACCGGTGTCGCACAACCCAACCAGGGTCAAATCTGTGCCATACCTTCAGCATTGGCGAGCCGAACACGTCGCGTGCACGTGGCAGCCGCGGTATGGCACAAGGCGTGCCGATGACACTTTAGTACCAATAGAAGGCTGTTCGACGAGGGCTTCGAGAAACTCCCATCGACGCCCCCACCATATCTACAAAGACTCCGACCGCCGTTCTCACGTTAGAGAAGGAAGCCTCACCTTCAGTTGTCCATAAAATTCTGGAGAAGGACACGTCTTGCCCCACCATCGTCAACAAGGCCTTGACCACGCTCAGGCCATGCATTCCTCCAGTTGTATAAATACCGAACAGTTTCGACAAGAAGACAGACACGGTTCCACGGTGCCTGACAGATCCCGACGCTGTCAGTGTCAGCCCACAGGTTCCGCTGATCTCACCTGCTGGGAATCACCACGCTACCGTCGCTGCTGGACATCACATCGTAGCTACGAGCAAACTGACGATAACAGGAACTTCATAATTTCGTGTCACAAGGCTGCTGATTGGATGAGAATCGATCACAAAATTCAAATTCATGCACATTTATTGTACATCACAGTAATGTATGCATATTATGATGGCTAGCCACATATAAATAATATTTGATGAAAAACGACGTGGTCATGAATTTATTCTCCACAACAAGACAAATTCTCACACCGTTAACGCGAGACGCGAGAGTCGTGGCAAGCGTGGAAGCATATAAAACAAGAGAACAAATGCCATACGCCATTTGTAAATGTATTATTTTGGTTTACGAACAGTAGATAATTAATGTTTTCGACGTGTTTTTCAAGAAAAACACATTTTACTCATTATTATAAAATATAATATCAGTATAAATGTAATTCGTAGTGTAAATGTGTTATTTTCATCTTAATATTAAAGTTACGAGAGGGTTTGGGCTCTCGTAATGTTAAGAAGGTATTTTCGAGGATTTTTCATTCTCGTAACTTTGCGATGTTTCTGTCAACGGTTACGAGTGGAAGTTAATGTTATGACTAATGTTAAGACTAATTTTGTTTCTGACAACGGGCCCCTGGTGTATAAGATATGTATTGTATGTATTGTATCGTATTTACTGGTTGGCTTGCGTAGCCATCTCTGTACTGTATGTGTTTATTATGTTGATGCTGTTTATTAAAGTATAGAGTTACCGTAGCAATTCGGTGGTTATAGCATTAATTATACTGTCTGTGGCTTAAGTGCTATTTGCACACGTATCTGTTGTACAACGAACCTGGTCACACACTATTACGATCACACGTGCCTGTTACACGAGCTCACGAGCTTTCCTATACACGTATAAAAAAATACTGTGATTTCGCGCATTGTGTCTGAGCGCATTGTGTTCACTCTGGTTCTCTTCACTCTAATCAGAAATTATGCATGTGCTTGTTGTCCATTGGCTGATGGTGGCGTGAGCAGAACACGTGATAAAAACAATCGCGTTGATTGGTTCAACTGTCTTTCTCCGTACACGGCAGCAGGCAAAAGTCAAACTCATTTGACTTTCGCCGTCGCCGTGAAACCGGGCTGGCGCCGTGCCGTGTCAATGGAGACTGCGCCATATATTTATATATATAGGAAGTGTCTAAACAACCGGATCCGGTTTCGGAGTCCTGAAAACTAAACAACCGGGTCTCTTCTCTGATTGGCTAACTTCGTCACTTATTTCTTATTAATTTTGGCTAATTTTATTTTATTTTAGAATTAGGGATAGGGTTAGGGTTAGGGTTAGACGCTCGCAAGATCACATTTGCGCCGTGATGCATTTCGCGAGCGATTGAACAGTTACACGCAAAAGTTTCTTGCTCGGCGCGTGAATGCGGCCTCGATACGCACATAATCTCGAGGAGTGGTGTTTGCTGATTAAAAGGTGAACTCAAAAGCCAGGCGATCGAGTGTTCCTCGGATGATGCGATCGATTGTATAGCATTACTACCGATGTCATGCACGCGGGGCCGACACGAGCTCATTGGTCGAGAGGTCACCATCAGCGGCGAGCCGGCGAGCCCAGCGAGTAGATATAACGAATGCGTGCACAGCCACGCGCACGCACGTACAGCGACGCGCACGCACGCACGTACAGCGCCGCGCACGCACGCACGTACAGCGCCGCGCACGCACGCACGTACAGCGACGCGCACGTACAGCGCCGCGCACGCACGCACGTACAGCGCCGCGCACGCACGCACGTACAGCGACGCGCACGCATGCACGCACGTACAGCGACGCGCACGTACATCAACGCGCACGCACGTACAGTGACGCGCACGCACGCACGTACAGCGACGCGCACGCACGTACAGCGACGCGCACGCACGTACAGCCACGTGCACGCACGTACAGCCACGTGCACGCACGTACAGCCACGCGCACGCACGTACAACCACGCGCACGCACGCACAGCGACGCGCACGCACGTACAGCGACGCGCACGGCCACACAGGCACAGCCACGCGCACGCGCACGCACAGCTACGCGCACGCAGGCACAGCTACGCGCACGCACGGCCACGCGCGCGCGCACACACACACACACACACACACACACACACGCGCGCGCGCGCGCACACACACACACAGCCATGCATGCACACCCACGAATACGCATGCAGACACTAGTACGCACACGGACGCAGCCACTGCCACGCGCGCGCACGCACGCACACATGCACGCACGCAAGCGCAATCCTGGCACGCGCGTATATCACACCTCGTTACGTACGCCCGATACACGAGCAAGTACATGCGCCTAGCACAAGCAGTCGCCTGCGTCACTAGATACTGGTATTGGCAGCTTCAGGCTCTACAAGATGGACCGTGCAGCATGCATTCATTGCAGCAAATTAAATACGCGCTACAAGAAATAACTTCGTAACTCAAGAATGTAGGAAAAAAATGCGTTATACTCTATTGCGTACTATGAGACCACTGCAGCTATATGCGGCGACGTTCTGACGACGCACCCGGCACTCGCGTGTCGGCGCATAGCGGTAGCGAGCGCGCTCACGCAGGCACGCTGCTGCTGCCGCACTGAAGTTGCGCGCGCACGCACGCTCCGATGAAGCCAAACGAATCCCGCCCGCAGAATAATTGGCACGCGATGCGTTCGTCGCTCGCGCGCGCGCGAAGCCATCGCCTGCTTCCATCACGAGATGTAACGACGGGGTTTCGTCGCAAACAGGAGCGAGGGAGGGGTGAGGCGCGCCGAGTGTGCGCGCAACTTACAGTGTGCACCCACAGCTACGTGCACAGGCTAACTATAGGTACACATAATAGGCTGGCTTTTCGTTTGCCACGCTACATTTGGGGCGAGGCATAGCGAGTAAGTTGGCACGAGCGTAGAAACTCTAGCCATTTTTTGCAGTTTCTGTATATGAAGCACGGTATATATAGGAGAAGAGCGCACACTGAAGCAGAGAATTCACGAGTAGGCTGAATGGTTCTAACATAGCAGGAGAGGAACCCAATATATTTATCTACAAATATAAAAAAACACAATAATAATCTAGTATATAATATTATAACACGTGACACGACGACGTGTGTTCACTTTCGTTTGTTGCTTTTGAGAAGCTTTGGTATGTTGAAGGTATAATATAATTGGTTAGACAGAAAATAATAAAAAGTAGATATACGTAAAAAACACATCTTTTCACTTTGCTTTTATCCTGTAATCGATACCTGCTATCAATCATGTTTTTTTATCAGCCTACGTACACTAATCAGTATGCACAGCGCCTATATAAAAATTAACGACTCCAGAGTACATTAATTGATTTATTAAGATTGTAGTTTCCACTGTAAAATTATGGCGTAAATACTGGAAAAATACATACATTCAATAGAGCGTATTGTTGCCATTGGATTCATTTGTATCGAAATGCATGGAATGAAACTCATACGCTGTATTATTCTAGTATACTTGGCACGTGAACACGATGTACGCTTACAATTTGTCCACAAAACGACAATTGCCACTCGATGCTGAATGCAACGCTAGAACAAAACATACAAATATATTGAGCTTTTCCCATCAACTCAAAAAACAACAAATAATCGCCGTAACAAGTAAAATATCGTAGTAAACTGTGTTTTGGAAAAACTGCCCCAGAGACTGCCCCTTCCCACTACCTTTGCATGCGAAGACGCTAACCGAATGAAGCCCACCACACGGACACACGCAGACTGCCGCCCAAACCAAACATCACCAAGATCATTCCTAAAGTCGCCACAAGGACACACGCAGACTGCCGCCCAAAGCAAACCTCATCAAGATCATTCCTAAAGTCGCCACAAGGACACACGCAGACCGCCGCCCAAACTGCACGCACGCACGCACGCACGTATTTATGTATGTGTGTGTGCGTGCGTGTGTGCGTGCGTGCGCGTACGTACGTACGTATAGTATGTATGTACGTTCGTACGTATGCATGCATATATATATATATATATATATATATATAAATGCGTAACTGCGTCGCGCTGCACGCTAGGCGGGCGAAACGAGCGTGTGCGCTGTCTATTGCACGCAGCGAAATCAATATACAACAATAACATATAATTTTCAGTTTATTTCACCTGTCATTGTGCGCGGCTGCATAGTAGGCAGGGCACGAATTGATTTCCGATAGGCGTGCATGAACTGCCCGCGGCAACCGGCGGGCAGGTAATGTATCCCTCGGCAACCGCCTTACCGACGAATATATATATATATATATATATATATATGTATACTATATATGTATATATATATACTTGTACTACTAACTAGCGCGGTGGTGTGTGTGCACGCTGGCGCGGATGTTCTGCTGGCCGCCGATTGATGCTGTGCTTTGCAGCGAAGCCTAATTAGTGAATCCCGCAAACACGCAGAGAGACACCGTCGCAAGTACTGCTGCTTGCTGATGGTGGTGGGTAGTGCTGCTGCTGCTGCTGCTTGCTGAGGGTGGTGGGTAGTGGTGCTGCTGCTGCTGCTTGCTGAGGGTGGTGGGTAGTGGTGCTGCTGCTGCTGCTGCTTGCTGATGGTGGTGGGTAGTGGTGCTGCTGCTGCTGCTGCTTGCTGATAGTGGTGGGTAGTGGTGGTGCTGCTGCTGCTTGCAGATGGTGGTGGGTAGTACGACTGCTGCTACTTGTTCAGGGTGGTGGGTAGTGCTGCTGCTGCTGCTTGCTGATGGTGGTGGGTAGTGCTGCTACTGCTTGCTGAGAGTGGTGGGTAGTGCTGCTGCTGCTGCTTGCTGATGGTGGTGGGTAGTGCTGCTGCTGCTTGCTGATGGTGGTGGGTAGTGGTGCTGCTGCTGCTTGTTGAGGGTGGTGGGTAGTGGTGCTGCTGCTGCTGCTACTTGTTGAGGCCTTGAGGGTGGTGGGTAGTACGGCTGCTGTTGCTTGCTGATGCTGGTGGGTAGTACGGCTGCTGCTGCTGCTTGTTGAGGGTGGTGGGTAGTGGTGCTGCTGCTGCTGTTGCTGCTGCTTGTTGAGGGTGGTGGGTAGTGCTGCTGCTGCTGCTGGTGTGAATTGTGGGCTACAGTTCACAGTTTAATTGCAAAGGCAAATGTTTGTTGAACAAGGTTTACTCTTCTTAAATCATATTATTTTCTAAAGCAGTCTGTCTATAGCACCCTGAAGGCTGAATCAGTGAATGCTCGTGTGGGTAGGCAAAAACACGGGGCCGCCCATGGCTGGCACGCTTCTAATCATATTGTTGCCTGCCAACCTGCAATGCATATGTGTCTGGCAATGCATAGAGATTAGGTGGGTGCGAAAGTGTAGCTGATATATTTGTTCCAATTGGCTACGAAAGTCAAACAAGAATCAAGAAGTCAAAGAAGACTTATGTATAAGACGTCTTGCTATGCATAAATGAATTTATCAGCAGAACACTAGACACCAGATGAGCCCTGTCGCACTGAGGCACTTGTTTATTATTATTTTCATGTCTTTTATCTTTATATTATTTTTCATTGTTTGGGATTGGATGGGATGGGATGGGCTGGGGTCGGATGGGATCGGATCAGATCGGATCGGATCCCATGGGATGGGATGGAATAGAAGAGGATGGGATGGCATGGGGCGGCATGGGATGGGATGGGATGGGATAGGATGAGATGGCATATATATGGCAGCCATGCCATGCGATGGATGGCTGGCTGGATGGATGGAGAGATAGATAGATTTTGGGGTATTTTCCTTTCAACCATGCAAGTGGTCACCAACTCAGTACTTTTTTTCCCTGCTCACTTATAGAATTGCGCTCTTTGATTCTTCCCAAAATGTTTTTTTGTTTCTGTTTTCTTTTCAGTTGCATGAAATATTTAACTTCAACTGTGTCCTTACATGAAGTTTATATTTTAAGCACGATTGGTGTTTGTAGGTATTAAAAATCTCGTTTATTATAATTATATATACAGGCTGTGTGGTGTGGTGTGTGTTGTGTGGCGTGCGTGCGTGCGTGCGTGCGTGCGTGCGTGCATGCTGCGTGCGTGTGTGTGTGTGTGTGTGTGCGCGCGTGTGTGTGTATGTGTGTGTGAAATATATAATAAAGTATAACGGTACACTTTTTCAATATACGATTCAGATCGCCGCATGCCAGACCTCTGTGTGCACCGTTCATAGTTGTGGGAAGTTTTGGCTTAAATTTAATAAGCGAAGTCTGTTATTATATAATGAATTCGGTCGCATGCGCATTCATTTTCATAAACCGTTTTCAATCATTCCAACATAACGTGAGTTCAGTCTAATTGGGAACGAAAATGACCAAAGATTTGTGTAGGTGTGTGTGTGTGTGCGTACGTGGGGGTATATGCTCATGTGTTCGTTCCGTGTGTGTGCGGCGTGCACGCACGCATGCGGTGTGCGCGCGTACCCGAGGCCGAGTGTTTACCTTAAATTTTAAGAAGTTGTGCAATAACTTCCTTCCTTTATATGCGAAATAAATCCTCCTGATATGCAGTCTTATACTGTGTCTCTAAGCTTTTCTATTGGTGTTTGGATTGTGTGGACTTGGATATTCGTGCATTTTCGGCACGGCGGGCATGTATGTGTGCATCTTTCGTGTAGCGAATCATTACAGTTGAGCAGCAGTAATAACAGTAGCAGCAGTGGCGGCGTCGGTAGCAGCAGCAGCAGCAGCAGCAGCAGCCCCCTACCCACCACCTTCAGCAAGCAGCAGCAGCAGCAGCAGGAGCAGCCGTACTACCCACCACCCTCAAGGCCTCAACAAGCAGTAGCAGCACTACCCACCACCCTCAACAAGCAGTAGCAGCACCAGCCCTACCCACACCTCACAAGCAGCAGCAGCAGCAGCAGCAGCAGCACCAGCACTAACCACCAACCCTCAAACAAGCAGCAGCAGCACTACCACCACCCTCAACAAGCAGTAGCAGCAGACAGCACTACCACACACCTTCAGCAAGCAGCAGCAGCACTACCCACCATGCACCCTCAACAAGCACCAGCAGCACTACCCCACCACCTCAACAAGCAGTAGCAGCACCAGCCCTACCCACACACTTCAGCCAAGCAGCACAGCAGCAGCAGCAGGAGCAGCAGCACTACCCACCCCTCAACAAGCAGCAGCAGCACTACCTCACCACCCTCAACAGCAGTAGCAGCACCAGCACTACCACCACCCTCAACAAGCAGCAGCAACAGCAGCAGCATACCACCACCCTCAGCAAGCAGCAGCAGCACTACCCACCACCTTCAGCAAGCAGCAGCAACAGCAGCACTACCCACCACCCTCAGCAAGCACGCCAGCACCACTACCCACCACCTCAACAAGCAGCAGCAGCAGCAGCACTACCCACCACCTTCAACAAGCAGCAGCAACAGCAGCACTACCCACCACCCTCAACAAGCAGCAGCAGCAGCAGCAGCACTACCCACCACCTCAACAAGCAGGCAGCACAGCAGCACTACCCACACCTCACAAGCAGCAGCC
The DNA here is from genome assembly GCF_000485595.1 of Priapulus caudatus. Lineage (NCBI taxonomy): Eukaryota > Metazoa > Priapulida > Priapulimorpha > Priapulimorphida > Priapulidae > Priapulus > Priapulus caudatus. Next base: position 87,063 of record NW_014577066.1, on the reverse strand, counting down.
AAGCAGCAGCAGCACTACCACACACCCTCAACAAGCAGCAGCAGCAGCAGCAGCACTACCCACCCCCTCAACAAGCAGCAGCAACGAGCAGCACTACCCACCACCTCAACAAGCCGGGCACACAGCAGCACTACCCCACACCCTCACAAGGCAGCAGCAGCAGCAGCAGCACTACCCACCACCCTCAACAAGCAGCAGCAGCAGCAGCAGCACTACCCACCACCTTCAACAAGCAGCAGCAACAGCAGCACTACCCACCACCTTCAGCAAGCAGCAGCACACGCACGCAGCACCAGCACTACCCACCACCCTCAACGAAGCAGCAGCAGCACTACCCACCACCACTGTCACAAGCAGCAGCAGCACTACCCACCACCTTCAGCAAGCGCAGCAGCAAACAGGCAGCATGCGACTACCCACCACCTTCAGCAAGCAGCAGCAACAGCAGCAGCACTACCCACGCACCTTAAGCAAGCAGGCAGCAGCAGCAGCAGCAGCAGCACCAGCACTACCCACCACCCTCAACAAGCAGCAGCAGCACTACCCACCACCCTCAACAAGCAGTAGCAGCACCAGCACTACCCACCACCTTCAGCAAGCAGCAGCAGCCCTACCCACCACCTTCAGCAAGCAGCAGCAGCACTACCCACCATGCACCCTCACAAGCCAGCAGCAGCACTACCCCCCACCCTCAACAAGCAGCGAGCAGCACCAGCCGTACCCACCACCACCTCAACAAGCAGCAGAAGCACTACCCACCACCCTCAACAAGCAGCAGCAGGCAGCACAGCCCTACCCACTACCCTCAGCAAGCAGCAGCAGCACTACCCACCACCCTCAACAAGCGCAGCAGCACTACCACGCACGCTTCGCAACGCAGCAGCACTACCACCACCTTCAGCAAGCAGGCAGCAGCAGGCAGCAGCAGCCAAGCAGCCCTCCCCACCACCTTCAGCAAGCAGCAGCAGCACTACCCACCATGCACCCTCAACAAGCAGCAGCAGCACTACCCACCACCCTCAACAAGCAGTAGCAGCACCAGCCCTACCCACCACCCTCAGCAAGCAGCAGGCAAGCAGCAGCAGCAGCAGCAGCAGCAGCAGCAGCCCTACCCACCACCTTCAGCAAGCACAGCAGCAGCAGCAGCAGCACTACCACCACCTTCAGCAAGCAGCAGCAGCAGCAGCAGACTACCCACCACCTTCAGCAAGCAGCAGCAGCAGCAGCAGCAGCAGGCAGCAGCAGCAGAGCACTACCCCACACCCTCAACAAGCAGCAGCAGCAGCAGCACTACCACCACCTTCAACAAGCAGCAGCAGCAGCAGCACTACCCACCACCCTCAGCAAGCAGCAGCAGCACCACTACCCACCACCCTCAACAAGCAGCAGCAGCATCCGTACTACCCACCAGCATCGCAGCAGCACAGCAGCCGTACTACCCACCACCCTCAAGGCCTCAACAAGTAGCAGCAGCAGCAGCCATACCCACCACCCTCAGCAAGCAGCAGCAACGCAGCAGCAGCAGCCTTTACCCACCACCCTCAACAAGTAGCAGCAGCACTACCACCACCACTCAACAAGCAGCAGCAGCACAGCAGCCCTACCCACTACTCAGCAAGCAGCAGCAGCACCACTACCACCACCCTCAACAAGCAGCACAGGCACCCACTACCCAACCAATCAGCAAGCAGCAGCAGCACTACCCACACACCATCAGCAAGCAGCAGCAGCAGCACTACCCACCACTCTCAGCAAGCAGTAGCAGCACTACCACACACATCACAGCAGCAGCAGCAGCACTACCCACCACCCTGAACAAGTAGCAGGCAGTCGTACTACCACCACATCTGCAAGCAGCAGCGCACGCACCACCAACCCCCACTTATCAGCAAGCAGCAGCAGCAGCAGCACCACTACCACCACCATCACAAGCACAGCAGCAGGCAGCACCACTACCCACCACCCTCAGCAAGCAGCAGCAGCAAGCAGCACCACTACCCACCACCCTCCAGCAAGCGCAGCAGCAGCAGCACTACCCACCACCTCAGCAAGCAGCAGCAGCAAGCAGCACCACTACCCACCACCCTCCAG
>NW_014577066.1:81951-83948 GCF_000485595.1 Priapulus caudatus | reverse complement strand
ACTGTGCAACTGTAGCCTCACATTCACACAGGTATGGGCTCTAATAATAGAAAAAGCCGTTCAGCCCTTTGTTAGGCCTTCCATAGTAGTAAATAATAAAGTAATAATATAATAATAATAGTAAAGTAATTTTTTCCAAATTTTTAATTTTGTTTAAATGAATGTAGTAGCAGCGGTGCACGCACGCACGCACGCACGCGCGCACGGTAAGACGCGGTGATAGCTGCAGCTGCAGCGGTACACGCACGAACGGTAAGACTCGACGATAACGGCAGTAGCAGCGGTGCACGCACGCACACACGCGCGCACGGTAAGACGCGGTGATAGCTGCAGCTGCAGCGGTACACGCACGAACGCGCGCACGGTAAGACTCGACGATAACGGCAGTAGCAGCGGTGCACGCACGCACGCGCGCACGGTAAGACGCGTAGATAGCGGCGACGACGCAACGGAAGCGACTGCAGTCTTTGATACCGTGGGCGACAGACCGCTTTTTTACGACGCAGCGCGAAACAAATCAAACAATGCGTTAATCATACACCATCTACGTGTATCTGTGACGCGCGTGCGTACTAGCATGCGCGTATTTAAACCCCCGTATATGAATTCCCTGGCATCACGTGTTTCGCGGCACATCTCATATGTAACTAGAGCACTCGGAGAGCGCAGACCTCTGCCAAGGCAGCTCAATTCTCTCACTGTAAAAATTTTTATTAATTAATTAAATAATTAAATAATTAATTGGATCCGGATCACCACCAAAATGTCATCAATTCTAAGTTACCCCATTTCTGACCTATCCTGAAAATCTAATTAATTAATTAATTAATTAATTGGATCCGGATCACCACCAAAATGTAATCAATTCTATAAGTTACCCCATTTCTGACCTATCCTGAAAAATTAATTAAAGGAATTCTTCACCCTACACCAAATCTGGTTGATACTAGTACAGTTATATATGTGAATAAATAATAAAATATATTTATACCGATTTGTTTTTGTATTCCTTGTTAATTCGCTGTTGCAATAGGGCTTTAGCTAGCCAAGACACAGATGTCAGAACGCTGCCATGTTTTTCTGCCACCAGCGGCGCCAGCAGTATGAATGACCCATGTTCTATTGTTTCGCCGCCAACACGTATGTAAATACCATAGAAATAATATAGTTATCTATATTATTTCTATGGTAAATACCATAGAAATAATATAGATAGTTATCTATATTATTTCTATGGTAAATACTATGCACATCATAACATTGTAAGCTTGTAACTTCATTAAACCTGTAATATATAATTACCTCCGCGCAACGGAGTTGCAGGGAGGTAATGTGATGTCTCTCATGTGATGTGTTCGTGTGTGTTCGTGTGTGTTCGTGTGTGTGTTCGTGTGTGTTCGTGTGTGTGTGTTGCCAGCAGCGAGCCAGCAGCGATCGATTCAGCACCAGCTCGCCTTAGGGCGTCGAGTCAGCAGCAGCTCGCTCGCTTGCGCGCAACAATTAATATTTCAGCGATTCTACTACTACAAGCTAGAACTACTAGAAACTGCAACTAAAACTGAAACTAGAGTCAGCGAACGGGCGGCGCGATCGATAGCGCGTCGAGTCAGCGAGTGGCGAGTCAGCAGCAGCCACCAGTGAGCGGCGATGCAGCAGCAGGCGAGTCAGTCAGCAGCCGCCACCAGCAAGCACATACATGTTACATGCTCGCGGAGGTATGCACTCTCCGTGAGTGCCCTCTGTCTAGTTATAATATGAAATATAGGCATATTTCTGTACAGGCAGATAACTTCGCGTCAGCTGGTGGCAACTACAAACACGTGGCGCAGTTGTTGCTAGGTTACGCTTCACTTAGGTGTGTGCGCGCGCGTGCGTGCGTGTGTGTGCGTTCGTGTGTGTGTGTGTGTGTGTGTGTGTGTGTGTGTGTGTGTGTGTGTGTGTGTAGTAGTGTGTGTGTGTGTCGTGTGTGTGTGTGTGTGTGTGTGTGTGTGTGTGTG
>NW_014577066.1:79119-81588 GCF_000485595.1 Priapulus caudatus | reverse complement strand
TGTGTGTGTGTGTGTGTGTGTGACGTGATATTGTGTGCTATTCCAACTTTTCTTCGGGCGATGGTTGACTACAAAAGGAAATTATAGGCGTCTATAATAGACATTCCTTTCTTATAGTCCATATTATTATAGCCATATTAATTAGCCGAATTAGTATTACTATTACCTCAGTGAAGCAGTTATCCGTGACGTGCTTGGAACAAAGATAACCCACTGAAGGGAGGTTGGTCTTTTGTCTCCCAATTCTCCCAAACCAAGCCTCCCTTACTTGAGAAGTTGCCCGTTTCGGCAACCTATGGAACGATATTGGTGGACGGCTGGACCCGGCATGCATGAGCTCCCGCTTGCCATGTAATTGAATACTCACTAGTTGCCGAGCACCCCACGGCTGCGCACGTAGGGATGACTATTTAGTCCTATATAATTACCATAATTATGTTTATTATATAAGTCCATAGAAATAAATATAAACATGTATATACATCTATTTCCATGCAAATTAAGGTCAGCTTAATTACGCTCGCCTAATATTATAATAATATATTACTAGTTTAATGAGGTTAAACAAACTTACAATGTTATGATGTGCATAGTATTTACCATAGAAATAATATAGATAACTATGTTATTTCTATGGTATTTACATACGTGTTGGCGGCGAAACAATAGAACATTGGTCATTCATACTGCTGGCGCCGCTGGCGTTCTGAAATCTGTGTCTTGGCTGGCTAAAGCAAACCCTGGTAAGCAAACCTGGCTAACCCTATTGCAACGGCGAATTAACAAGAAAGACAAAAACAAATCGGTATAAATATATTTTATTATTTATTCACATATAACTGTACTAGTATCAACCAGGCTTGGTGTAGGGTGAAGAACTCCTTTAATTAATTAATTAATTAATTGGATCCGGATCACCACCAAAATGTAATCAATTCTAAGTTAGCCCATTTCTGACCTATCCTGAAAATTTAATTAATTAATTAATTAATTAATTGGATCCGGATCACCACCAAAATGTAATCAATTCTAAGTTAGCCCATTTCTGACCTATCCTGAAAATTTTATGACAATCCGTCCATAACTTTTTCAGTTAGGCTGTACACAAACAAACAAACGCACAAACGCACAAACCAACAAACACATGCCGGTGAAAACATAACCTCCTGCCAACCCCTTGGCGGAGGTAATTACGGACCGCGTATATGTCCCGTATAGATACGGACTATATGTACATGTTTCGCGCTGAGCTTAGCTCTCATTAGCTGGCTCTTCTTCGGTGAATCGCTATACTACCACACCGAGCGGGACTTACTCCCGGTTGCGGCGCGAGTGAAGAAACATGAAGTGTTGAACGCGTGCTGGTGTCCACTGTGCTATACATTACTACTCTCCACTCGTCGGCATTTATGCGGCGCGTTTTTTTCCTCGCTCCACTCCCACGCAGGAAAGTGTATATAGACGCCGCGCAAACACTCGGAAGAACTTTCACGAAGACTCGCTACGGTTCGTCAAATAGAGAGCCGACTACGAGGCGTCAAACGCGCGCCGTTTTAAACACCCTCGCTTCCGCCCGCGCAGTCGGCAGACGAATGGATACTGAAAACCGCGCCGAGCGCACGAGCCGTACGGCCGTATACACTCGCATACATAAATCTCTCACTAAACGCAACGGTAAACGCGCAATAACAGAGGACGCGTGTCAGCCCACCACACGACATTGCAGTGACCCCCCCCCCGGACACACCCCACCCACCCCGAGAGTACAAACTAACTTGAGCGCGCGCTAACCGTCGCACGTGCATTTGTCGCACATGCAGGTGGCGGGGCATCGGTGACGAGAAACAGTGTTTGTGCAGTTATCGCTTAGCGGAGAACGTGGTCTTTTTTATGGTTCTGCACCATTTGCAATAAATGTTTTTTTTTTACATATAACACGCATACGCACGCACGCACGCACGCACGCACGCACGCACGCACGCACACACAAGCTCATATGTGGTGCAAAATGGGGGCCTGAATGGCTTTCCACACCGGATCAATTCAGTAATGAACACACGATTCAATAGTTTAACAATGCGCACGGTTTTTTTTTAATCGGATTTTTTTCTGTTTTGTGTCAATATTAGACTGAGCTGCAAAGTGTGTTCGATCGTAATATCCCAGTAAACCGCATTCTATCTGTAGGCACATAACCTATATTATATTACATATGAATAAATAAATGAAAAAACACATGTATGGATATATATATATATATATATATATATATGTGTGTGTGTGTGTGTGTGTGTGTGTGTGTGTGTGTGTGTGTGTGTGTGTGTGTGTGTGTGTGTGTGTGTGTGTGTGTGTGTGTGTGTGTGTGTGTGTGTGTGTGTGGTCGTGTCGTGTGTGTGTGTGTGTCGTGTCGTACGTACGTACGTAACGTAAACGAACGTTACGTATAAGTTAACGTAACGAACCTACGTA
>NW_014577066.1:71351-79109 GCF_000485595.1 Priapulus caudatus | reverse complement strand
TGTGTGTGTGTGTGTGTGTGTGTGTGTGTGTGTGTGTGTGTGTGTGTGTGTGTGTGTGCGTGTGTGTGTGTGTGTGTATGTGTGCTTGGGTGCGTGCGTGCGTGAGTGTGTGTGCGTGCGTATAACCAGAAGCATATTAGACAATCGCATAAGCCACGAAAGTTCAAGTTACTAGTGTTTTCAAACAACGCTTCATGTTCATACTTCACTCATCATCATGGGAAACGTCACCAGATAATCTGTAACCCGTTGCGCACTTGCGCCTCTCTCGTGGCTCTCTCGCTGCTATACGAACCACTCACAATCGCCACCTGCATTACAAGCGCACCGCCGCGCATTACAACGATAGCTTCATGTTCTCATGACGGGATTCACAGCCGGTGTGAGTAACCCTGGCCAGGTTCCCCTCATGCCAACCCCCCCCCCTTCCATACGTTTCACATGGGCATATATGAGCGTGTTTAGCATCGCGCATGGGGATTTGACCTTCATTGCCCATGCACTATGTATAGGCGAGACGGCGTGCGTGTGCCATGAAGGGATGCCGTGCTGAACCTGCCCCCGCGGCGTATGTAACAGCAGAGTTCGTGTGTGGGACGGGTGTAGGCGGCAGCTCCGCTTCCAACGGGCCATACACGTTTGCTACGTGGCTGCAACATATGCAGCGTTGTAGGTGCCACACACATCACGAGCCAAGAACATTGATCGTTGGAAAATAAATGTTGCCCGTTGAGAGGTGCTGCCACCCAGCAAAAACACTTTTCGCCACAAATGACCCAATGGCCTCACGACATCACATCCGGTTAAAGGTTTGAACCAGTCGACGAAGACAGAATATATCGCATCTAGTAAAGGTAGCAAGGGAAAATCAGAATGTGATGAAAATAGTTTTCCCGCCGTTAGGTGTCCCTGTCATTTGTTTACCGCGGGTTTCCGCAAATGACAGGACTTTTACGCAATCCGTGTATTACATTTCATCCGATTGGGAATGATTCTCCCGTATATATGAAAATAATTACGATCGATTCCCGCCGTTGGTGACGCACCTGTGGCACTGTCTCGCACTCCGGGTCTACTCCCGTATTTCTCCCTTATTCCCTATCCCCCACACTCTTCCAGATCATCTAATCTCTCTACAGCTCACTTCCTTCATTCCTTCCTGCACCCCTCCACAACTTCCTTCCTTCCTCCATCTTTTATCCTTCCCGTTTTCCTCCCGCTTATACCCAAGCGTTCTCCCCCCCCCCATTGCCAATCATGCTCCATCCCGGACACGGATCCGCGCTAGCCGATCACACACAATACGATCCCGCCGCGCGCTACGTATATCAGGTGACGGACAGCGCGCGCCGGGAGCTACGGCGAGCTATGATATATAACTACTGCTAAACAACAGCCTGCGCGTCTCTCTCTCGCTCTCTCTCTCTCTCTCTCTATCTCTATCTCTCTCTCTCGCTCTCTCTCTATCTCTCTCTCTCTCTCGCTCTCGCTCTTCACGCGCACAGCGGTACGTAACCACGCGCAACAACACGACGACGACGCGGCGCGAAGCGAGGACAACGACGAGACTGGCAAAGCTTGGCGGGAAGCATAGCCGACGAGACAATGGTTCGCTTACGTATATTGATGCTGCACGCGCGCACGACGACGACTAATACTAGTAATACTTGGTAACGTGAGACGTCGCACGCGCACGTACAGCCGGCGACACGAGAGACTAGTCGACCTGGCCAACTATACATGTGTATAAGCTGTGGAGAAGGGGACCGACGATGCGTGCACGTGTGCTGATAATGACGATGACGATGACGATGACGATGACGATGACGATGACGATGACGATGACGACGACGTAAATATAATATGCAGTATCGACGGCAACGCCAGATGATACTTATAACAAAGAGAGAGAGAAGGAGGAGGAGTAAGAAGGGTAAGCGCAGGGGGGAAGAGAAGGGGGAGGAAGGAGAAGGGTGAGGAGAGGTAGGACGGAGAAAGAAGAAACGCAGAGAGGTATATAACGGAACTTTTTTTTACAAAGACTGGTTCGGAAGCGTGGAGCTGAGAGTAGGGGGGGAGGCTAAGCTAGGGCAGTTATAAGCCATGTGCGTGCGTGTGTCGAGGAGAGGGAAAGATGGAATTAAGTGGGCGAGCGGAGTGATGGCGGATGGCACCAAATAGGGAAGGTGACGAAAGGAAAGTTTAGGAAAGAATTCATTACACGCCCGTCACCGCCACCCCCGGAACTCTGCCGCTTCCCTGAACCTCAATCTGCCAGGCCGTGGTGGCTACAGGCTTACAGACTGAATGCGCTGCGATGCATTATTGAAGCTGGTATGCCAGGAATATCTATATGTTTTCCTATTATATGTAGCTAAACAAATAATACCAACTGGCTACGTTTATTAGTGTGTATAGACAGCATTTGCACAGAGCTTGCTGCATGGCCACAAAACTGACAAAAGCCTGCACGGACACACTCACGCACACGGAAGAGATGCATGCACACACACGCAAGCGTACGCGTGCACACACGAAAGCATTAATGTACACACTAAGCATAAAGACACATACACGCGCGTGCCCACGCACGCGCGCACGCACGCGCACAGTTCGCGCGCAATTTTCTCCGCGTTGAACTTTTCATCGCTTACGTACGGCTTTCAATTATTGAAATTGCTAAAGACGAGCCCTTTCTTTAATACTGCATGGGCCTCCAATTACAAATCATAATTTTCAGTGCAATTTCGGACCGGTATCATGCAGCTTCAAGTTTTCCTACAAGTACAAGCACATGCAGTAATTCTCATTAAATAAATGTGTGTGTGTGTGTGTGTGCGTGCGTGCGTGCGTGCGTGTGTGTGTATGTGCGCGTGTGTGTCACTGTACATGCGTGCGTGCCTGTGCGCGATGTCTATGTTAGCATGGGCGCGTACGTGTATATGAGAGTGCGTGGATGTACAGGTGCACGCATGCACACGGGCGATATGTATGTACTCTTGCGTGCGGTCCGCAGACAGAAAACACGCACGCACGCACACAAACGCAAGCACACATAGCTGAGTTACCTGTCGACAGATCACACTGTTGACAATGTGACAATATTTAGCTCACACCCGTCTGGTACGGCCGCGCTGCGCCTCACGAACCGTACAATGCAAAATAACGATCTTGCGCGCGGCGAGGTGGGGGAGCTAGCCTGGCGTGCGCTCGGAAACAGACACTCATTATATAAACTTCTGATTGAAATCGATAGACGAACGCAGTGAATTAATGCTAGCGAGATGAAGTATTGATGTGGCGTGCGAAACTTTCTGCCCGCCATCTGTGAGGATTCCCATTGTCGTCACTGCTGCTGCTGCTGCTGCTGCTAATGTCGTCACTGCCGCTGCTGCTGCTAGTGCCGCCACTGCTGCTGCTGCTGCCGCTGCTACTGGTGTCACTGCTAATACTGCCGTTGCTGCTGCTAGTGCTGCTGCTGCTTCTGCTGCTTATGCTAGTGTCCCTGCTGATGCTATCGCTGCTGCTATCGCTGCTGCTGATTATGACGACGCTGTCGCTGCTGTTGCTGCTACTTCTGCTGCTTATGCTAGTGTCGCTGCTGATGCTATCGCTGCTGCTGATTATGACGACGCTGTCGCTATCGCTGTCGCTGTTGCTGTTGCTGCTGAGGCAAACAGAGCACAAGCAACAGCCACAGCAGTACTTTGCCAAGATTCAATGTAGAGCTAGTTTCTCTGGGCTGTAATGCGCGCGAGCCCGTACTTTTTTTTCGTGCATGAGAGGCATAGCAGAAAGGAGATTAATTGAGAGGAGATAGAAGAGCCACTGTGGTGAGCAGGTTATATTAGGGAGATGGTTCGGGAGAGGTGGGGGTAGGCAGGTAAGGACGATGACGGAGCAGAACAGGTGGAGTACAGAGAGAGCAAGGGTGAGCATGTTAGAAAGATGGCGAGGGAGAGGCAGAACTGAGCAGATAATTAAGAAAAAAGGGAAGTTTGGAGAGAAGGTTATAAGCCTCGTCTACACGACGAACCTTAACTCGAGTTAAGCTAACTCGATTTAAGCGTTAACTCGAGTTAGCGATTATTACCGATTTATTATGCATGCGTGCGTGCGTATGTAAACGTGCGTGCGTGCGTGCGTGCGTGTGTACGTGCGTGCGTGTGCACGTACACGTGCGTGCATGCGTGAGTGCGTGCGTGTGTACGTACATGTGCGTGCATGCGTGCGTGCGTGCATGTGCATGCACGTACGCGTGCGTGCGTGTGTACCTACACGTGCGTGCATGCGTGCGTGTGCCCGTGTGTGTGCACGTACACGTGCGTGCGTGCGTGCGTGTGTGCGCGCGTGTGCAGGTACACGTTCGTGTACTAACTCGAGTTAAGGTTCGTCGTGTAGACGAGGCTTATGAGAACGGAGTGGTGGGAGGGCGGGAAGATCAGGAAGGTGGGGTCGAGGGAGGGGTAGGAAAGATAGCTACGAATATGGAGCGAATGGAGGAGTGGGGAAGAACAGATATGGAGGATAGAAAATGAAAGTGTCAATGACACTGTTGATCACCTTGGGTGTGATAGAAGAGGGAGGGGGGGGGATATATAAAGCAAGAGTAAATATGGGAGAACTCCCATTATATAGCATATCTCCCATTATATACTCTATACGATAATGATATATGCATAAGTTTTGATGCGAAAATAAATGTTTCAGATCTGAAAGTCTGAAATCTTGACGAGAGATGGCACTACGCCTAAATGATTGCCATTTTGGTTTTCGAATATCGCGCAAATAAAAACAATAAAATATTCCAGTCAAATTACTGTATAACGAAGAATCTAAAACAAAATATTACACGTATATAGGTATGATTGTAGAGTTGTTGACCAGTTAGACGAAATAAACGTAATAGGACGTTGTCATCTCTCCCATAGGAGTAACAACTGTTTTGGGGCTAGCCTTACACATTCACATACCAAAATTTAACAAAATCGAATGAATTTAGATGCCCATTTTCATTTTTGCCACAAAGTGGGCGTGGCTCGAAAGTAGGTCGACTGGCGTGCTCCAAAATAGGAAGTTCAAATCTCTCCCATATGAGTAACAACTGTATTCAATTTGAAACATGTTGGTCAAACTGTTAGAGAGTGTAGAGTTATCTTTGACCGTAGGCAGACACTGAAATGCATAGTGAAATTGCCAAAATCTACATAATTTGCATAATTAAAAAAAAATTCTAAACCTGTGTGATGTGTTTTGGGGCCAGTCCTCATTCATTCACATACCAGAAATGAGCAAAATCCATTGAACCTGAACTGACTTATGGCCATTTCCATTTTTGCCAAAAAGTGGATGTGGCTCGAATGTAGGTCGACTGCATGGCGTGCTCCAAAATAGGATGTTCATACCTCGCCTATAGGAGTAACAACTATATGCAATACACATTTGAAACATGTGGGCCAAACGGTTCTTGAGTTATCGTTGACCGCAGCCAAATGTTGACGGACGGACGGACGGACGTACGACGGACGACACCCCATGGCAATAGCTCATCTTGACGATGTCAAGGCGAGCTAAAAATCCACGGAATATAGAAGATAGAAATATAGATAGCGGCATAGCATAGTCTAGACTTCGAAAACAAAATCGCAGCCTGACGCGTGCATTGTCGCGAGCTGAGCGACACTCAGTGACGCAGGCGGCCATAACGCGCCCCGTGCGCGCACCGCTGCCGTGGCTGCCGTCGCCGTCACCGCCGCCAGGTACGGCGACCTGGCCGGGGTAATCATCATTAAAAGGCACTCCCGATTTTACGTCCCCGCTTACGCACGCTCGCAGAGAGACGGCGGCGGCGGACACGTGCGTGCATTCGTGCGTGCGTGCGTGCGTGTACGTGCAGGTTCGCGGGTTTCCCCTGTCCCGACGCTGCATGACCAACGTGAGAGTAGCGTCCCTCTAGCTTGCCCCCTCCAATGCCTTCCCCATCCGACGTAACGCAGCACCATGCACTCTCCCATCGGCCACTGACCACCAACAACACTCGACATTGAGGAGGACTATTAGGCGAAGCAAGTTCATATGCAGTGCGGGATGCCATATTTTACGTCTATAACATTATCGGCTGTACCAGCTGTCTTACATATTGAAAGCAAAATTAGCAAACTACAAAAGCCTATCAAATCATATGTCCATACGAAATTAATAATTTAAGTGAATAATATTTATTATTCTCTGAATATCGCAATAAATGAACCGTGTGTTGCTATTTCATGTATAAATGATCGATATAATGTTTAATTGCTAGTGATTGATCTCTTCGTTTCCGAACGGCGCATGACATGGTGCCAACAGGGTGCGAAATTAACAGTAGTCGGGTAGTCAATTACATTTACTCACGGTTGACCGAAGCAGCAACAACAAGACCTATATATACACGATACACAGCCTGGCTTGACTGACGAGAATTTAAAGCGAAGAGTCGATCGATTTAAATCATTTCGCTATCCCGCAAGCGCAGGTTGTAATCGCACTGTAAGCAAATTAAATCTAAACCGTAACCTATAAGCCCTCGAAAATTGTCGGTCACGTCATACGTCCTGACACACGAACGCTGCCGGAGATAGCTGATCGTGTGCCAGCGCCGATTCTCTCACGCGAGAGTGACATTACACACTCTAATCATTACCACGACTACGAGCCGAAGAAGCTCAAGTTCTCCGAGTATAATGATGCTAATGTAATGATTTTTTTTTGAGTGGGGGAAGTGACGCTATATCGACGACACTAGCCTAGGCCGTGTGTTTGCATGTACGTGTATACGCTTCCCGCTCTCACAGCGAGCGAGCTGTCCACGGTTCACGGAGAGTAAACAGCCATTATGACATTTACACGACTACACACGAGGTATACGGTGTGAGTGAGGGTATAGTGTATAAATCGATGAATGAAATCTACCTATACGAAGGTGCCGCTCTCTCCCCGGGGACTTTTAATATATAAACACTACATCGCGCACCACCACACTACACTCTACGCTTAAGTGGCCACTCTAAGCTTATAGCTGCATCATCACTCGTCGTGGCACTCCACATTCAGGTGAGCTGACAAATGCGTGCGGACGCGTACACCTGTTCCCGCCCAGGCGAGCACGCACGTACCCTCCCGTGGAAGGAATGGGGAAGATGAGTGGAGCAGCAAAGGATGAGTGGGTCGGTGGGTAAGGGGAAGTATGGGGGACGAAACGAGTGAGGCAGGTATGGGGAAAGCGCCGACTTCTGTTTGTCGTGTGTCGGTCTCGTCAAGTAAACAGCGACCGTTTGCTGTCGCACTGCGCATCACATAACAATATAATAGACTAATGTGTGTGCGCGCGCGAGCACAAAGGCTCTGTGCCCGCAGACGGTTAGCACGACGACGGCGGCGGCGACCACTGCCGGCTATACCGCGTGTCGCACGCGCACACGACACGAGAACGACGCGCGCGCTCCGCAAACACGCGCCAGCATCAATTTCAAACAGCGGGTCATGAAAGCAGGGAGCTGTGCTGATGAAAGCGGCACGCTGCAGCGATATCATAATACGGCACCTCCGGCCGCTGGGGCTGGGGTAACGAAGAACACGCACGCACGCACGCACGCACGAACGCACACACGCACGCACCTACGCGAGAGATGACAGGCTCCATGCACGAACACACGCGCTTTCACGCTTTATTTATCTATCTATCCATCCATCTCTATGCACATGCACGCACGCACGCAC